>NC_090242.1:12752281-13053114 GCF_024489055.1 Chanodichthys erythropterus | reverse complement strand
TGTGAGATAGTTTTCTCTCTGTCTGCTCTGGCTTTTCTACTGTCACAGATGTTTCCAGGTTTTGTGCCATTGCAGAAATTTTCACTTGGACTAGCCATCACTGTCCGTCCTCTGTTTCAGTGTCTGATCTGTGTTGAGCGTTACCTGGCAGTGGTTCATCCTGTAACCTTTCTGAAGTACAAACCTCTCAGATATAGAGTGATCTGCTCTGTTTTTGTGTGGCCAATGGGCCTTGGCTCCAGTTTGTTTTGTATGATTAGTTTTCTCTTACGTAATATTTATGCATTTACATGGTTCTTCCTACTGCAGTTCCTACTCTTCCTCTCCATTCAGCTGTTCTGCTGTGTGGCTGTTCTCAGAGCTCTGAAACAGTTAGGACCAGGAGAGAGAGGGAGAGAGAGAGAAGAGGAAAACCACATGAAGAGAAGAGTGTTTCTGTTCTTTATAAAATCTGCTACTTGTAAATACCAACAATTATTACACCTATTGCTTGCTTTTGTTGTGTAAACTTGAATTAAAAAAAGTGATTATGCTATATTTTCCCATCTAAATACAGCACTTTGAATGAAACTTGGGTGAAAAAAATGTGTATTAGATTTGCTCATATATCAAAGTGTGATTTTGCAATCTGTTCTGTACTTTTTTTTTTTTGTACCATCTCTTTTTCTCAAAATCTCTGTAGTGCCTCTAACATTAGTTTTTTTTTTTTCTTCACATTATAAATTTGCACTTGCTTTCAAATTATAAAATTACAGTCCAGAAATATTTATGCTCAGAGGACCGCTGCGCCCTGACGCACACTGGGTGGCAGGGTTGGCATAACGATCCCCTGAGGGCGCCGAAGGGGAGCAGCTGTTAGATGTATTTTTCACCGGCTCCCTTCGGAGGGGGCCGCCCTCATCGGTTCCTGACCCACAGATATCAGGACTGCTTCGAAGCCTTCCGGGCCAGGATAACGGCGCGCAGGTCCGTTCTGCCCCTAGAAGGCTTCGGCTGAGCGAGCCGACCCAATCCCCAAGCTCTCTGCGGGGGAGCACGGGCGGCCACGCTGATCTTTTGTTGCACTCTGTGGTGCGCTGAGGAGCTCGTCGACGGCTGAGGCTGCTCCTGCTCAACAGCCTCGGGGGGAGGGTTTCTAGGTTTGCGGGGGATGAACCTCTGGAACGCCGCAGACTGTTTCTTAGCCTCCTGGAACCTCTCGACGACTGTTGTAACAGCGTCGCCAAAGAGGCCCGCAGGAGACAGTGGCACGTCCATAAGGGAGGCTTTGTCATGCTCCCTTAGGTCCGAGAGGTTCAGCCACAAGTGCCTCTCCGTAGCCACCAATGCTGCCATAGAGCGGCCGATTTCTTTTGCCATCTCTTTGGTGGCACGGAGAGCCAGGTCAGTAGCCATCCTGATTTCCTGGATGCACTCATACGTGGCCTCCCCGCTATTTTCCACTTCCCCCAGCAGGTCAGCTTGGTAGGCTTGCAGGAGCGACATGGTGTGTAAGCATGCCGCCGCCTGACCTGCTGCCGCGTAAGCCTTGCCCACCAAGCTTGATGTGGTTTTTAGTGGCTTGGTGGGCAACGTCGGGGTCTTCAGCGACGATGCAGATTCAGGGGAGAGATAGCCCGCAAGCGTCTCTTCCACCCGAGGCATCGCCGCATAGCCTTGCTGTTTCAGCCCCACGATGTCACTGTACATTGAGGTCTGGGGGCTGAACATGCGATATGATGCCGGCTTTTTCCATGACCTCGCGACCTTGGTGTGGAGGTCAGGAAAGAAAGGCAAACCCCGACGCTGGGATAGTAGCTCTGCTGGCCTGTCAATTTTTAGTTTGGCCACAGCCCTGGTCACTACCTCCAGGAGGTCCACATGTGCTGGGGAAGAGGATGGCGGTTCCTCTTCCCCCACGCTCATCACATCAACATCCTCGGAGGAAGAGAGATGAAGCGCGGGTGCCTCTCTCTGGGGGGAAGAAACCGCTGCGCGTGCTTCCGCCGCCTGAGAAGAGGTACTGGGGCTGGCAGGTAAAGGGCGAGATAAGGCTGGGCCTGTCTCAACCCCCTCTTCCAGCTCCATTTGCGAACCCCACGAATGAAGCCGCCGCTGCGCCTTGGCAACTGCGGGACCCGATCCGCAGGGAACGCCAACCGGAGCACCCTCTTTATTGTTAAAGAGTGCCCCGTGTGATCTTAAAACTCTGAGGGTGAGCTTTTCGCAATGGACACAGACAGCCCCCTCGAGAGCTGCCTGTGCATGCTCAACCCCCAGGCAGACAACACACATTTCATGGGTGTCCCCATCTGGAATGTACCGTGTGCATGGGTGAACACACTTCTTAAATTGTCTGCCTTCCGCCATTTTACTCGTGTCTTTTTTCACAATATATATATATATGTATTGTCCTCAGACGAAGAGATAATGTTTTGCAATGAAGCGGGACAAACAACACCAAATAAGACACACAAAATAACATAGAGCGCTTGCTGAAGACACAGAAGCTGGCGTGCTCTGCATCCGAGTGTGCTTTATAATTTCCTGGTCCGTGACGTCACCCGTCTCTGACGTCTCGCTATGCGATTGGCTAGATACATGAGTGCTTCAGTGACGACATCACGCAGAAGGTTCCCAATGCGTTACCACGCAGCGTCGACAGTTCCCACGAAAGGGAACTGCTCTGAAAGGACAGATTAAAGGGGTTGGAGGTTATTTGAGGGGTTTTCAACCCTATCTCATGGGAAAACGTAACTATTTTACTAGCTGGCGATTTCATATTTTGTAGAAATTTATTTGTACAAAAATGTACAATTTTCATATGAATCTCATCATGAAGGATCACCTATAACCCCACCCCTAAACCTATCAATCACTGGGGTTTAAAGATATCATATGAAAATTTACAAATTCATTGTACAAATTCACACAAATTAGCCACCAATTCAGCAAACTGCAAAATATAAAACCACTGTTATTTTTATTTTTAACCTATTAGCTGGGGTTCAGGCAGCAATTACAGTATCTCATTTGTAACTGACTTATCAATCAATGTCTTAAAAGGAGACAGGACATTAAGCTGGATTTGTTGCACCTGTCAGGTAATAGAACTACATGTGCCCTAGATTATGTCGAACAAGATTGTGTCAAATTGAATTACATTTTTTGGTCTGAAGTCCTTTTTAAAGAATTTTGGTGGTCATTAAAGGTGCAGTAAGTACTGTTTGAACTACGCTGTTGGACATTGTTGATATTCGAAATCAACCCAAACAAACCCACCCCTCTGCCTCCAAAGCTCACACTTTAATCCTAACCACCCTGCTCCAAGTCAGTCTCGATCCCAGGCCCGTCCGCTGCTTGCATGTGAGGCGAATGCACTACCAATAATGCTAAAAACCTCATTCTCTAGCAGTTGTCAGTGTGCAGTGGTTTAACAGCAGAACTCTCACTATCTAGCCACTGTTACAAACACAATGTGCGTGGATGTCTGTTTATCACAGCTGACGTGCAACAAAATGCTTCACGAAAAACAAAGCACAGATGAATGAACGACAAGGAAGCAGACAAATGAATGTATAGTACACAAGAGTAAATACAAAATCTGCTTTAAAAAATATGCTTTAAATATTTGTAATCAGATATTTATGACTAGTCTTGTTGCTTTCATGTCATTCAGCTGATAATGTTGTTACAGTACATTTTTTTTAACAGATCTACCATTAGTAACACAATCACAGAACACAATCTGTCTTTGGAGGGAAATATGGTCATATAGTGTATTTGCATGTCATTTTGCCACACTTCACAGGACCCATTCCTGAAGAGGTGCAAGTTGAATCTTCTTAACACATTCAAATGGAAGGCAGACAGTCTAGCTGTAAGTGACTATAGATATAACCCTGTCTGAATTTATTTTATTTTCATTTTAATTTATTTTCATTATGGACAACAGCAAAGGACTAAGGTAAATATTAGTGTCTTCTGGTGGACTAACACTTGTATCTCTCATTCATAGATCACAGATGTTTTTTTTGACTGCAAACAGTGAAGAGATGAACATCTCCAGTGAGATCTTCGCCACTGATGGATCAAACTCTTCTGATAGCTTCTTTTTCAACACCACTGAAGAGGAAATTGGTTTTAATATGTTCTCAACTGTACATTGTATCACCATTCTGTTGGGTGTTCCTATTAACACCTATGTGATTTGGCTTATAGTAACAGGAACTGGCAATGGAATCGCAGCAGAGTTCTTCACTTTGAACCTCTCCATCTGTGAAATGTTCTTTTGTATGGAATCTTTACTTAATATCCTCAGCTATAAATTTAATATTCTTTGGACGGCTGTGTATTTTTTAGATGGACTAGCCACAACCAGTCGTCCTCTGTTTCAGTGTCTGATCAGTGTTGAGCGTTACCTGGCAGTGGTTCATCCTGTAACCTTTCTGAAGTTCAAACCTCTCAGATATAGAGTGATCTGCTCTGTTTTTGTGTGGCCATTGGGCCTTGGTTCCAGTTTGTTCTCTATGATTAGCTTTCTCTCACACAACTTTTATGTATTTACATGGTTCTTCCAGTTCCTACTCTTCCTCTCCATTCAGCTGTTCTGCTGTGTGGCTGTTCTCAGAGCTCTGAAGCATTCAGGACCAGGAGAGAGAGGTAGAGACAGAGAAAAGAAAAACCACATGAAGAGAAGAGCGTTTTATCTCCTTTTGATAACTACTGTGTCAATGGTCATTATGTATGTCCCTTATCTTGTCACAGGAATGCTCATTATTCTAACACAAACACATGTTTTAGTTTTGTCTCTAATTAGTTTTATTTGTTTTATTCTGGGTAGTTTTGTCCAGCCTGTTCTGTATCTGCACCGTGCTGGAAAACTTTCTTGTTTCTGCTAGCTATTGGTATTATGCCTATTGCTTCCTTTTGTTGTAAATTCAGATTGAAAAAATGATTAGGCTATACTATTATTCAACCTAAATGCAATACTTTGAATGAAAAAAAAAAAAAAAAAAAAAATATATATATATATATATATATATATATATATATATATATATATATATATATATATATATATATATATATATATAAAATAAAATAACAATCATATAAACTGAGTGTGATTTTGTAATCATTTTGTTAATTGTTAGTTGGCTTAGTTTGCCAAGCCCTGCCTAGTGCCTAGCACACAAAACAAGCATTACAAATGAATAAAAATAACACAAATTTTACAGAATTTTACATATTTTTCACATTAATTGGTATTCATTTGTAGATTACATTTAATAGAATAATCTGCATTGGATGTGATGAGATAAAGACAGACAGTGTACTGCATACAGCCAGTTGTTTTGTCTTGTGGCTGTTCTCAGAGCTCTGAAGCAGTCAGGACCAGGAGAGAGAGGGAGAGGAAATGTGGATGTTGTCACTTTACGTCGCTCAGTAAACTTAAAAATAAAAATTTAAGTATAAGGGTTTACTCAGTGTTGAGCTACACAAAAATAAAACTAAACTCCTTGTTCAGAAAATGTAATTGTTTTAAAGGTTTAGTTCCCTTTCAAGTGAAAATTAGCCATCCTATGTGTATATAACTTTCTTCTTTCTGATGAACACAATTGGAAATATTTTGATAAATGTCCTTATGCATCCAAGCTTTATAATGGCAGTTAACAGGGGTCACAAAGGGTCCGTATTTAAGTTACAAAGAAAGTGTAAACTGGCGTTGTGTCAGTTACACTTTTTCCGTAAGTTAAATAGGGAAGGCGTTGGATATTGCGTAAGCTTTTTGAACTTAGTTCTACCAGAAAGACTTGGGGAGGTAAGAGAACGTGACAACGATATTTTATTAACAATCAGCAAGCAAAATATTGTAAGAAAGTTCTTTGGCGTAGGCCCTGTCCATAGCTCAGATCCTAAGGGGTTGTGGACACTGCATTTCCTGCCTGAAGATGAAGGCGGGGCTTAGCCAACCCCCTGGGAGGTATGGACAGGGACCATCCTGGTGGTGGTGGGGAGGATGGAAGTGAAGGTTGGCGTCAGCATCTGCAGACTCAAACATGTGTCAGCAATCTTTTATACTCCAAGTGTAAGATAATGAATGGTTAGATCTAAACTAATAGGTGACATAACATTGAGTCTTCCTGGGAGAACTTACACTAGAGCTTTCATGACCCCTGTGTCAGGATATTTATTAAAATGACTCAGATTGTGTTTATCAGAAAGAAGAAAGACATATACACCTAGGATGGCTTGAGGGTGAGTAAAGCTTGAGTTAATTTTCATTTAAAAGACATCTGAGGACCATGAGTGATCATTTTTATGATGATTTTGAAGATGTTATTTGGTCTAAGGTTAGATATACTAAAATAAATCTATATTTTTATACACTTTTGTTCTTAAAGATTTGACTGCAATAAAATGTTTTCATCCTGTGTGTGAAGCTTGCATGCAAATGCATAAAGCAAGCCACAAAGATTTCGGCCTCTAATGGTTTAAATAAATAAATAATAAATAAATAAAAAATCATGAGAGACCAGAGAATATAATTTTTGTATAAGGTACCACGTGATAAATCATATCTGCTCCTTTGGTTTGATTGTTTGATTGATGACATTACATTTGTATACTCATGTAATAGATGAATTGTACTTTGAATGAGTTTGTAAATATGTTTATTTAAACCAGGTAGTTAGGCATGAGGATTTTCAGTTGAATTCCAATTTACATATTAAAATTATAAAACACTCTTCTCTCCGTGTGGTTTTCACCCTCTCTCTCCTGGTCCTGAGTGCTTCAGAGCACTGAGAACGGCCACAAGACAAAACAACTGGATGGAGAGAAAGAACTGTACAAGAAAAAGAGTAAAGTACTACTCAAAAATGAACAACAACAAAAAAGTCACAATACTGACCCCACCACTGCCAAAACCTGCCACTCAGACAATAACAGAGTCCAGATGATCCCGAATGGCTTTGTTTTTCTTTTAATGAAGACATTTTTCACTTATTGATTTGTACTTATATGTGGAGATGATCTGATTGAAGACATTGGTATCAATCTGCCATCTCAGTAGAGGTGTAATAGAAGTGCAATATCAATGCATCATTTGAAGCAACTATGATGTGACTCCATGCATTTGCATGTAATTTTGCAATGCTTTAGGCCCAATGCCTGAAAAAGATTTGCAAGTGTCAACCTGTGAACACTTCATCTCAGAAGGCAGACTAATATAAATATAATGTCTATAAATATAGTTTTAAGGTAAAACAGCCAAATAAGTCAAACAGAACTGTTCTTTTTCTAATGTGTGTTGTCTAAAGTAGTTTTAATCAGGTTTGAACTGTACTGTCCCAGAATGTTCTGGTGGACTAATTTCCTGTTGTATCTTTCAATAATAGATCACAGTTGTGTTTTTAACTGCAAACAGTGAAGAGAAGAACATCTCCAGTGAGATCTTCCCTACTGATGGATCAAACTCTTCTGATTCGGTATTTTACAATGGAACTACGAAGGTGTCAGAGTCCTCATGTTTCTGTGTTTCCCCTGTCACCTAGTTTCCCAGTGTGTCTGATTATTTGCCACATGTATGTAGTCCCTGTGTTCTCCTTCAGTCTTTGTCCGTTTTCATCAATGTTAGTTGTGTAAGTGCGAGTATTGTTTTGTCATTAAATCCTGTTATTATTGTTCTCCTCTGTCTTTGTGCTGTTTCCACTACACGTTACGTGACAGAAGAACGGACCCAACTGATTTTTTGCTTGCCGTCCAGCTTCTCTGCCTGGAGCAGGGAGACCGCTCGCTGGAACTACACACCAGTGACTTTATCCAGCTTGCGTGCCAGACTCAATTCCCAGACCGCATTCCAGCGGGGTGTCCGACAGAGGACTTCGCCTTATTCGTGAAGTGGGAGCTGATGAACAACAACTCCCCGTTCACCATCGGCCCAGCTTAGGATGACACCAGAGACCAGACATCCGCCACCGACTACGTGCACGATGGAGAGACGAGAGCCCACCGCAGACTGTGGACTTCAACCTGCCGTGACGGATGAGACCGATCCTGAAGTGAGGACAGAGTGAGTCGTCGCCCCGGAGTTTGAACCACTAGGTGTGTCTGACCAGGTGCGTGAGCCTGTTACATCGTGTGCTGCCGAGGGATTCATCTGGTTTAGTGCAGCCTCTTCTCTTTCTCTACCGGGTTGGGAAACTACCCTTCATAAATTTTCAATAATTCCACTTTATATACCTGTAATGACATCTCTATAATTCACCATCTGCCATGCAGCTACAATACTGAAATAGACACTTAACTATTTACTAAAATTCAAAAATTACATTGAAAAATGTATTACAAGAACTGTGCACTATACTTTGTTATGCATAGTTTTGTTAATGCTTCTTATGTTAATTGCAAATGAAAACATTAATGGGCAAATAAAACATATATGGATGTTTTTTTATGTTGATATTTACTTGTACAAAAGTAAATGGTAAAGTTCTCATATTGTTGATTTAAGCTTGCTTGGTAGCTGAACAAACCAGTGCACTTTTTCTTATAGTTCAGTGTGTTTTAAAATGTCCTGGAAACATACAAATGTAACAAGATACACTATATTGCCAAAAGTATTGGGCCACCCCTCTAAATCATTGAATTCAGGTGGTCCAATCACTTCCATGGCCACAGGTGTATAAAATCAAGCACCTAGGCATGCAGACTACTTCTACAAACATTTGTGGAAGAATGGGTCACCCTCAGGAGCTCAGTGAATTCAAGCGTGGTACTGTGATAGGTTGTCACCTGTGCAATAAGTCCATTTGTGAAATTTTCTCACTACTAAATAATCCATGGTCAACTGTTAGTGGTATCACAACAAAGTGAAGCAATTGGGAACAACAGCAGCTCAGTCACAAAGTGGTAGGAAATGTAAAATCAGAGCGGGGTCAGCGCATGCTGAGGCACACAGTGCGCAGAAGTCACCAAATTTCTGCAGAGTCAATAGCTACAGACCTCCAAACTTCGTTTGGCCTTCAGATTAGCTCAAGAACAGTGCGTAGAGAGCTTCATGGAATGGGTTTCCATGGCCAAGCAGCTGCATCTAAGTCTTACATTACCAAGTGCAATGCAAAGCGTCGGATGCAGTGGTGTAAAGCACGCCGCCACTGGACTCTAGAGCAGTGGAGACGTGTTCTCTGGAGTGACGAATCACGCTTCTCTGTCTGGCAATCTGATGGACGAGTCTAGATTTGGCAGTTGCCAGAAGAACGGTACTTGCCTGACTGCATTGTGCCGAGTGTAAAGTTTGGTGGAAGGGGCATTATGGTGTGGGGTTGTTTTTCAGGGGTTGGGCTTGGCCCCTTAGTTCCAGTGAAAGGAACTCTTAATGCTTCAGCATACCAAGACATTGTGGACAATTTCATGCTCCCAACTTTGTGGGAACAGTTTGGGGATGGCCCCTTTCCAACATGACTGCGCACCAGTGCACAAAGCACAGGTCCATAAAGACATGGATGAGCGAGTTTGGTGTGGAGGAACTTGACTGGCCTGCACAAAGAACTGACCTCAACCCGATAGAACACCTTTGGGATGAATTAGAGTGGAGACTGCGAGTCAGGCCTTTTCGAAAACATCAGTGCTTGACCTCACAAATGCGCTTCTAGAAGAATGGTCAAAGATTCCCATAAACACACTCCTAAACCTTGTGGAAAGCCTTCCCAGAAAAGTTGAAGATGTTATGGCTGCAAAGGGTGGGCCAAGTTATTGAATAAAGTGCTATATGAAGACGTGACGTGACTGGAGTGCTAATTTGGAGTGCTTGTGCTAACATATCCATGTTGTTATGATCAAACGCTTTTCTAATGCTTTCTATAATAAATGCTTGCATGCAGTATTCTCATTTTTGTTGTGTTTATTTTGTTACTGAGAAGAAAGTGCATTGCACATATTTACATATTCATCTAACCGTCGCTCTCAGCAGTGTGGGCAGCATCAGATGTTCGTTTACGGTATATCGCTGGACACGCGTTTCATACTTCGTTTTACCGCTAAATGAAGAATGAAAAAGAACTTTGTTTGAAGTATACTGGGGCCTTTATGCTGCTTGTTATTGCAAACTGGTATTTCTTACCTTATTATTTTAATGTATTGTCTTAATTATAAACACATAGCCAGGTTTGTAGCCAGACAGTTTTACAGTGTACTGCATTTTCTCATTATTTACCTATAGAGGCTATCGGAAGTCTCGCACATTCACAGAAAACACCTTACTTCCGTGTTGAAAAATAAGGTGGATAGACTCCATTTCAATTAGTAAACATTGTAACGTTTTTTTTTTTTTTT
This sequence comes from Chanodichthys erythropterus, assembly GCF_024489055.1. NCBI lineage: Eukaryota > Metazoa > Chordata > Actinopteri > Cypriniformes > Xenocyprididae > Chanodichthys > Chanodichthys erythropterus. Next base: position 13,042,797 of record NC_090242.1, on the reverse strand, counting down.
TTTTTTTTTTTTTGTGGGCAGAGCTTAGGAGGAGGCAGAATGATTCCTCTGACCACTTCACTAACACTATAGCTAGCAAGTTTTGTTAGCTCGAGAAAGTCAATTTTTATCTAAATATGTAAGGTTGCTCACTGTCCAGGACTGCGATTGTTATTTGAAAGAGTTAACTTCAACGGATGGAACCAGATTGGCTGACCCATAAATGTGCACTCAATGGATGGATGATCTAACAGATTACGGCACCACATATGGCAACTTTAAGACAACACACACAGTTTACTTTATGTTTAATCTCTGGTCATTAGCTAGCATTTAGCTAACTGCTAGGTGTACGACTAACAAAGTTAGCTATCTTATGTGCTAAAAAAGTTAGCTTTAAATGAGAAATCACTTAACTTGTTCATCAATTTCTGATTAGGTGGGCATGAATGAGAAATCTTTAGACATGTAACCAAACCATAATCCATACCTACTAAAGTAGGGGTGTAACGGTACACAAAACTCACGGTTCGGTACGTACCTCGGTTTTGAAGTCACGGTTCGGTACAGCAGGTGGAGAGAAAACAACATAAAATTGCTTTTTTATTATTATTAAACAGAGGTTTACTGAACAAATTGTGTTTTTGTCTTTAAATATATTAAATTAAATTAAAACTAAAAGTTTCTTAAGGATAAAAAAAATGATCTCTGCTAATGCTATAAACTATGTAGGGAGCCCTAACTTGAAAGAAGCCCAAACTATTAGCCTAAATTCAATTGCTTTTTATTTTTAGATAAAATAATCAACACTCAAATAACAAATTGTATGCAAACCTGTAAGCTGCACCTAAGGCAGTTTTTGCATTAACTTCTAAATGTTTTTACTCCAATTCGTTGTTGAAATATAATCATTTCTACACAGTGGCTGTTATTTTAACATCAGATTTATTTAAACATACATTAAATAGCCTAATCAGGATATCACTAAAAGATTAAGTAAAATAATGAATATATTGGCTAATACAGTGCATATATTAAGCGAAAGAGTTCATTTCTCTAGCGAACTAACAAGCTGTGAACACTGAATGGCTTTTCTGAGGTAAATGCATCATATTGTTGAATACGGACGCTTTCATTGATGTCTTTCCACCGTTGAAACACTGAATGAGCGATTACATGATGAGATATGACCGTTTCAGTAAGTTGTACTGAATCTTGCAGCATACCTTCAGATGTTCTTTCATGTTTATTCTGTAACTAGTATTAAGGAGGAAGAGATGAACACATTCACTTGCGCTCCGCGCTCGCGCTGCCGGTTGAACTGAGGCGCCTGTACAGTGATCTGTCACCCCACATCAAAGCACGTCAAAATGGCATTTTCTGTTTAAACTTCATGATTTCGTGGACAGAATTTGAAGGATGACACTTTGTTTCTTATCGAAAGTAACAAAACGCAGAGCTTATTGCGGTTATTGGTGGTGAATATTGGTTGCAATGCAATGCTTCGGTACACACATGCACCGTACCGAAAGCCCTGTACCGAAACGGTTCGGTACAAATACGTGTACCGTTACACCCCTATACTAAAGACAATAGTTTAATCTTACCTTATATGAAGTGTGCGCTGCAAACGCGAGCACTTTTGATGATCGTTTCTGTCCAGTATGCTCTTTTTTATTGGGATTAAACACAGGTGTCATCTATTTTTTTCTGGCACCTAACAATACAATAAGATGACATTTTAAGCTCTTTATATAAATAAGCTGAAATAATGATTCAGCAGAAGCAAATACTAGGTTTAACACCCTTGGAGCCCACAGTAGATCTGTCTTTAAATCTTTATGAGTTATCTTTCAAAATCAACTTCCATATGGAGAAAATAAATTGAGTTTTACTTCCGGTACCCGACTGTTGCACTGTATTGCACATTGCACAGTAATATGAAAGCTTTGTATATCTAAAGGAAAGGTCTTCAACCCTGCTCCTGGGGACCCATTGTTCTGCAAAATGTATACTTTCTGACCTAAAGTATTTGCTACACAAGCTCTCCCTCTCTCTCCTGGTCCTGACTGCTTCAGAGGTCTGAGAAAAGCCACAAGACAAAACTGGATGGAGAGGAAGAAGAACTGTGCAGATAAAAAAAAAAAAAAAAAAGTAAATCCCAGAGAAAATGCTTTCCGTATTATGATTGAGTTCATCTGTAAATAGATGGTTATTAAAATCAGGTGATCCTTCAATGACTTTCTGAACTTTGTCTTTTTTGTCAATGTTGAAATTATTATTTGTTTACTTGTACTTACATGAACTGATTCAAGAACTTTTTTTTTTCTCTGATCTACCCTCTCGTTATAACACAGTTGGTCTTTTGGAGCAAATATGGTGTCACTTGTGTGTATTTGCATGTCACTATTCAAAACGTCAAAGCTCAAGCCTGGTAAAGAAGTACAAATTTCATTACATTAACACATCAACTTGGAAGGCAGACAGTCCAGCTTAGTGACTAAAGATCTCTGTGCACTATTTTTGAATGATTTATTTTGCTTTCAAACTTGCATGAATCATACTATTTCTTTTTTTGTTTTTGTTTTTTTCTCAAAACCAATTATTCATTCTTTGTAGACAGGAGCACATGACTGAGGTAAAATATCCTGATAATTAAAACAGAACTGTTCTCTTTTACTAATGTGTGTTATTTAAAGTAGTTTTGATCACAGAATGTTCTTGTGGACTAACACTTGTATCTCTCATTCATAGACCACAGTGTGTTTTTGAGATGAACATCTCCAGTGAGATCTTCCCCACTGATGGATCAAACTTTTCTGATTACTTCTTTTATAATGGCACTGATATAGAAGAGGAGTTTTCAATGTCCTCACTGACAGATATCATCATCATTCTGTTGAGTTTTCCTACCAACTCCTATGTGGTTTGGCTTATAGTAACAGGAACAGGCAACGGACTTGCAGCAGAGTTCTTCAGTCTGAACCTCTCCGTCTGTGAGATCCTCTTTTCTATGAAATGTCTCTTTGATCTTATCAGCTATAAAACTGAACATGTTTGGATAGCTGGATTTTTTTTTTATTCACTAGGCATCACTGGTCGTCCTCTGTTTCAGTGTCTGATCAGTGTCGAGCGTTACCTGGCAGTGGTTCATCCTGTAACTTTTCTGAAGTTCAAACCTCTCAGATATAGAGTGATCTGCTGTGTTATTGCCTGGGTGGCTGATTTTGTCTTCAGTGGGATCAGTATTACGAATTTGATCTCTTCCCAGATTGACATGCATTATATTTTCAACATGGCACATTTCTCCCTGTTCCTCTCCATCCAGTTGTTTTGTCTTGTGGCTGTTCTCAGAGCTCTGAAGCAGTCAGGACCAGGAGAGAGAGGGAGAGAGAGAGAGGAGGAAAACCACATGAAGAGAAGAGCATTTTATATTATTTTAATAACTGCTGTGACCATGCTAATTATATTTTTGCCCTATATGATTTCATTAACTCTTTCTATGTCAGTAAATGAAGAAATAACGAGAATTGGTTTTGTTTGTTATGCTTTGGCTGGTTTGGTGCAGCCTCTTCTTTTTTTGTACCGTGTAGGGAAACTTCCCTTCATGAAATGTCAATAATTCTTCTATAATTAATAACTTTTTTTTTTTTCTTTTTTATTTGACTGCAGTAAGAATAGTTTGTGTGTTCGTTTGTTTCTGTTTGGGAGACTAGTGTGTAAAACACAACACGCTACTGATAATGTATTGTTCTTGTAGAACTGTTTAATGAAATGGGGCAGACCAAAATCACAAAATCCCTTTTATCAAAATGCCTGGTTAATTTTATGGTATAATAATTTATGAAACATAATTATTAGTTAAAATAATCATGCACCACTAAAGTGTATTGTATTTCTCTAACAAATGTGCTGTATGGTAAATCACATCTGTTGTTTTAGTTTGATTTACTGTAGCTAATGAGGTTTTTTTGTAAATCAGTGAAGTATCTGTTTTCATTATTATTGATTTCCTTTGTAAATACATTGTTATTAAAAGCAGGTGGCAGGTGGCATCACAGATACAAAAGTAAAACTTTCATCCCATTAATGGATCAACTTAGAATGCAGACAGTCCAGCTATAAGGGTCTATGTATAATGTTTATTTAAAAAGTTTTAGTAATTTACATTAATTTAGAAAAATTGCATGAATCATACCAGTTATACTGCAGATGACAGGACAAAGGTAAATGGCTGAATTAATGTTGCTTCTTTTGGTCAAAGCATTTACTATATTCATTTAATATTTAGAAGACTAGATGCTGGTATAGATAGTGTTTATAGAACTTTTCCCTTTTTAAAATTGATTATATAAGTAATTCTAATGAAATTCCTCTGGTGGACTAACACTTGTATCTCTCATCCATAGATCACAGTGTGTTTTTGACTGCACATAGTGAAGAGATGAACATCTCCAGTGAGAACTTCCCCACTAGATCTAATTATTCAGGTTACTTATTTAAAATGACAGTGTGTTGGAAGATATTTTTGAAATGACTTCACTGTTAAAAATCTTCTTCATTCTGTTTGATCTTCCTACATACTTTTATGTGATATGGCTTATAGTGTCATGAACTGGGAATAGACTTGCGGCAGAGTTCTTCAGCCTGAACCTCGCTGTCTGTGAGATCTTTTTATGTGTGCAATCTCTCATGACTCATTTCACTCATGAAGTTGAATTTCTCTGGGTAGCAGTGCTTTCTTTGGATGTACAAGGCATCACTGGTCGTCTTCTGTTTCAGTGTCTGAAGTGTGTTGAGCGTTACCTGGCAGTGGATCATCCTGTAACCTTTCTGAAGTACAAACCTCTCAGATACAGTGTTCTGTTATTGTCGTAGTGGCAAGTTTTGTCTCCAGTGGGATCATTATCTTTTTTTCAATGTTCCAGCCTAAGTTGTACTTTGTTTTTTTGTTTGCACAGTTCCTCCTCTTCCTCTCCATCCAGTTGTTTTGTCTTGTGGCTGTTCTCAGAGCTCTGAAGCAGTCAGGACCAGGAGAGAGAGGGAGAGGGGAAGAAAACAACATGAAGAGAAGAGCATTTTAACTTATTCTAATAACTACTGTGACCATGTTTATATTATATGCTCCTTATGTAATTGTAGTAGCTCTTTTTAATTCAACAACAATCTCCAATAGACATCCATTGGCATTGTTAGTTTTTCATTGGCTGGTTTGGTGCAGCCACTTCTCTTTCTTTACCGGTATTTCATTGATGACTCTTTCTTGCTATAACCTGAGTAACAAGGTTGATTTATATATATATCAGTCGAAAAGAAATTAAGGTTTTTGATGAAAACATTCCAGGATTTTTCTCCATCTAGTGGACTTTAATGGAGCCCAAACATTTGAAGGTCAAAATTAGTTTCACTGCAGCTTCAAGTTGTTCTACACAATCCCAGACTAGAAATAATGGTCTTATCTAGAGAAACCATCACTCATTTTCTAAAAAATAAATAAAATTTTACACATTTTAACCAGAAATGCTCATCTTGAACTAGCTCTCTTCTTCTTCTCTATTTGAATGCCAGCAGTGTTGACTATAATATTTAACAATCAGTTCAAATTTTGACCTGTGGAGGGCAGTAATACACTTAGCAGTGTCTACCCTGCCAGAATTCTTATAGAGTAGAAGAAGAGAGCTAGTTCAAGATTAGCATTTCTGGTTAAAATTTATAAAATTGTATTTATTTTTTTTAGAAAATGAGTGATGGTTTCTCTAGATAAGACCATTATTTCTCGTCTAGGATCATGTAGAACAATTTGAAGCTGCAGTGAAACTAATTTTGACTTTCAACAGTTTGGTGCCCATTGAAGTCCACTATATGGAAAAACATCCTGGAATGTTTTCATCAAAAACTGAAGAAAGAAAGACATGGACATCTTGGATGACATGGGGGTGAGTAAATTATCAGGAAAAGTTTATTTAAAAGTAGACTAATCCTTTAAGTGGGTTCTATGTTTTTTTAGCAGTTTTATTTTGATAAATATGGAGTGTGACTACATGAAAAGTGCTTTTACTGTTATAAAAATACAGATTTATGAGCATTAGTGGAACTGAAGGTGTGAGAATAACATGCTTTGTCATGCAATTAATTCATTCAATCGTGGAACAGCTGTGTCGTCATCAGAGCTCTTGCAACCACTCTGGAGAAGCTGCTCCGGCTGACTCAGCCGACTGTTCACGAATCGCTCTCGCGGTTCTTTGATGCCATAAGTCACAGTCACATGGCATCGCCGCTGTCTCAATTTGAACAACATATCTAACCGGCATGCACTGCTACAAGTCAGAGTTGATGCAGGAGCCGGCCAACAATGAGTCTGTGTTCTGACGTAGAAGCCAGAAGCACTGCACTGCGTTCACTACGCCAACTGCTTACAAGTTGTTATTTTTGTTTTGTTTTTGCAAAGAAAAAAAAGGAATTCTTGTCACAGAAATTTCATTTTTGGGTGAACAAACCCTTTAAGTGCTAAAAAAGTTTGAGTTACATGAGAAATCACTTAATTTGTTCCCCAATTTCTGATTAGGTGGGCATGAATAAGAAATCTTTAGACATGTAACCAAACCATAATCCATACCAACAAAATAGGTTAGTCTTACATTATATGAAGTGTGTGCTGCAAACGCAAGCACTTTTGATGATCGATTCTGTCCAGTATGCTCGTTTTATTGGGTTTAACCACAGCTATCAGCTTTTTTTTGTGCGTGTGTGTGTGTCTTGCAGTGGCAGCATGCAATAAAATTTCAAATTGGAGCATGTACTCTTTCAATTCTGACACCTAACAATAAAACCTGATGCTTTTTATGTTGTTGACTCTGTGCTGGTTTATATTGGCTAGCTCCAGATTTCCCTTTGTTTTAATTTTGACGTCAACACTAAAAGGAAAATAATAAATAAATAAGCTGAAATCATGTAGGTTGATGCTTAACAGCTTTATAGCTCACAGTAGATCTCTTTAAAGCTTTATGAGTTATCTTTCAAAATCAATTTCCCTACTGAGAAAATGAATGGAGTTTTTACTTCCGGTACCCAACTTTTGCACTCTATTACACGTTGCACTTTCTCCCATTCATAAGTAATATGAATGCACCTTCTTTGTATATCAAAAGAAAAGGTCTTCAACCCTGATCCTGGGGATCCATTGTCCTGCAAAGTTTATATCCAACCTGCTTCAGCACAACTGACTTTCACACCAATGTGATTTTCAAATGATTCTGAAGAGCTTGATTTGCTGGTTGTGGTGTGTTTGATTAGGGCTGGAGCTAAATTATACAGGACAGTGGTTTGAAGATCTCTGACCTAAAGTCTTTGCTGCACAGAGCAGCAAGCTCCCTCTCTCTCCTGGTCCTGACTGCTTCAGAGCTTCAGAACAGCCACAAGACAAAACACCTGGATGGAGAGGAAGAAGAACTGTGCAAATAAAAACAATTAAAAAAAGGTAAATCTCAGAGAAAATGAATGACAGTGTGATTATATTGACCATACAGGAGACAAACCCTTCAACCAAACCAATAACAGAGCAGATCACTCTAAGAGGTTTGTACTTCAGAAAGGTTACAGGATGAACCACTGCCAGGTAACTCTCAGCACACATCAGACATGAAATGATTATCAATAGATTATCAAAATTCTGAAACAGTTGTGTAATTTTACTTGTTAGTTACACCTGAAAAGATCAAGACCTGAAAGAAGAGCATTTTATATTATTTTAATAACTGCTGTGAACATGCTAATTATATTTTTGCCCTATATGATTTTTATTAGCTCTTTTTCCTTCAGTAGATAATGGAAAAACAGTCATAAGTATTGGTTTTGTTTGTTTTGTTTTGCCTGGTTTGGTGCAGCCTCTTCTTTTTTTTTTTTTTTTTTTTTTCTTTTTTTTTTTTTTTGTACCTTGTAGGGAAACTTCCCTTCATTAAATGTCCATAATTCTTCTCTAATTATCAGTCCCTCCAGAAAAACGCAGGATTTTTTTATGATTGTTGCGGGCTAAAATGCTTGATTATGCGGCACATTTTGTTAAAAAATGCAATGGAATATGCGGGATATTTTTGCAATTTTATGCAATGAAATTGTGGGAACTTGCAAAAACTGCGGTTTGGTGAAAAACAGAAAAAAATAAAAGGTGATTCCCCCAACACCCTGTTCTCAGTAGGCTACTACTTTAATGTAAAGAATAATTTCCTATTACTTCCTATGATAAGCAAGTATACTAGATCAAAGAATATTTAAGTTCTCATTCTGTTTTATTTCAGACCTTAATTAACACATGGCTCAAACTTAACATTGAGTCAAACAAGTTCCCTTTCGATACTTCACTCGTACTGCGTATGGGGAAAGGTCTCCCTTTTTCCCCGCTGCTGAAGCCTTTTTCAATAACGCAGTGTAACTGCACCGTCATTGGTTCACTCATAGACAAGTTGTTGAACCAATGGCGGCGCGGCATAGCTGCGCGGCCTATGGCGACAAAGCGCGCGAATATTCCCGCCGAAATGGGCGGGGTATAGGGCTATATAAGCAGGCGTTTCGCCATAGGATTTCAGTGTTTTCTCCTTCAGCGACGACATCTACTTCTCTTCGCTGATCTCCGCCTGAAGCCGAAGAAGCTCGCCGCCTTCTGCTCTCGCCGCCGTCTGAAGAGGCTCCCGCAGCGGACTCGCCTGGACTCGCCGGTGGAAGAAAGCGCCGGCGCCCTCGCGGACTGCAGCTTCTAGCGCCGTCGCCGAGCCGCCGCCTCCCGCTTCCCGCTTCCGGCCGCTTCCTGTGCGTCCCCTGCCGCCATCCGGCGCGCCGCCTGAGAGCTTCATCCGCGGCTTAAACGCCGCTCTAAAAGAGCGATTTCCAGCGGTTTTCACCGCTTTAAGAGCTTCCGCGGCCCTCGCCGCTCTAAAAGAGCCACCCAATTGCCGTTTTCACGGCAGCGGCGTCTCACGATGCCCCGCCACTCATGTGGTACTTGCAGGGCCCCCCTGCACGACGACGATGGACACAGCGAGTGTGTCGCTTGCCTGGGCAAGCCCCACGCAGACGGCGCGCTCGCTGGAGACTCATGCCCGCACTGCGAGTGTATGAGTCTCGCTTCCCTGCGCTCGCGGGTCGCCTTCTTCACTGAGGGCGATCTCGCCGCTCGCGCCCTCCCGTCTCCTTCCTCCCGCGGTCCGGCGAGGAAAAGACAGCGGGGTAGAGCGACTCAGCGCCAGGAGTTGAGCGAGCTCACGCCGGCCCAGCCCCCGCGTGCCTCGCCCTCTCCTCCCAGGGAACTCTCTCCAGTTCTGTTCTCTCGCCCTGAGCAGCGTCCCTCCGCAGAAGCGAGTGACCTCGTCTCATTCGGGGGAACAGACGACGAACAAGACGACTCCATGTCTCTTGCGGCTTCCGAAGCGGAAGGATGGGCTGGCGAGCCGGAAGACCCCGCTCCACCGCCTCCCTTGGAACCCATCGAGCATGGCCAGGGCATGGATGCCGAGCTCTTCCGCATCCTGTCTAGAGCCGTTGAAGAGCTGGACCTCGAGTGGGCCCCTCCAGAGGAGCCGTCTCGCAGCCGCCTGGACGAATGGTTTCTGCCAGGCCGCCGCCAAGCACCTCGCCAGCGTTCAGCGCCCTTCTTTCCTGAGGTCCACGAAGAGCTGACGAAGTCGTGGCGCGCTCCTTACTCTGCCCGCCTCCACACTACGCACCGCTCCGCCCTCACCGCCGTCGACGGCGCCGAGGAGAAGGGATACGAGCGCTTGCCACCCCTAGATGAAGCGGTGGCTGCTCACCTCTGTCCTCCCGCGGCTGTGGGTTGGAAGACGAAGAGGGCCCTTCCTTCCAAGCCCTGTCGGACCACCTCTACTCTGGCTGGACGGGCTTACACCTCGGCGGGCCAAGCTGCCTCTGCGCTCCACACCATGGCCATATTTCAAGCATTCCAGGCCAAACTCCTCCGCTCTCTGGATGAGTCTGGAATCGACGCGCCAGCCTTCAAAGATCTCCGCAGCGCCACGGATCTTGCCCTGCGAGCTACGAAGGCTACGGCCCAGGCCATCGGTCGTTCCATGGCCAGCCTGGTCGTGTTGGAGCGCCACCTGTGGCTCAACCTAACGGAGATCAAAGACCTAGACAAGACGGCCTTCTTAGACGCCCCGGTCTCGCCTTCTGGTCTCTTCGGGCCTGCAGTGGATGGCTTCACTGAGCGCTTTACTGCCGCGCAGAAATCGTCTCAGGCTATGAGGCATTTCTTGCCTAAGCGCTCCAGCTCCGCTTCTGCGTCTAGCCGCCCCAGGACTGCGCCGGCTCAGCAGAACAAACCAGCCCCACCTGCAACACAGGCAGCGCCGCCCCAGGAGCATCGCCAGCGCTCGCGCCCTGCGAAGCGCCCTCCCTTCCCGAGGCGCCAGGGACCCCGGCCCAGGATTGTGCTGGACCCGGTGCCTCCGAAGTCGTCCTGATTCGTCGGACAGGAAGAGGATGGGGGACCGTCCCGTTACGACCGGACCACCCCAAAAGCTCCCACGGGTAATTTCCCCTCCGCCTCGTTTATTTCCGGGCGTGGGAAACATACTCCAAGTGACAGCTGGGCCCACACCTGTTGCGCCCACTCCAAACGCCGTTTTCACGGCGGACAAATTTTTACCTCATCACAAAAAGAGCAAATTTCCTCTTCCACCCCTCGCGGTGTACGACCCTCTCAACGGCGGTCTGTCACCCAACATTATTCAACCCCTAGCCACTCGGGCCGAGGCCTGGCAGGCCATCCCCGATGTGTCAGAATGGGTCATGGGGATCGTAAACCAGGGCTACTCGCTCCAGTTTGCACGACGGCCCCCCGCTTCGCCGGGGTGCTTCAAACATCGGTCAATCCGGACGACGCTCATGTCCTCCGGGCCGAAGTCATGTCGTTGCTGGAAAAAGGAGCTGTGGAAATGGTTCCTCCGTCAGAGAGCGAGACAGGCTTTTACAGCCGCTACTTTCTGGTCCCCAAAAAGGATGGCGGTCTCAGACCCATCCTAGACCTCAGGCTTTTGAATCACTCCCTCATGAGACGGAAGTTCAAAATGCTGACGCTGAAGCAGATCCTCGCGCACATTTGCCCCGAGGACTGGTTCTGCTCGCTGGACCTGAAGGATGCGTATTTTCACATCCAGATAGCCCCCCGTCACAGACGATTCTTGAGATTCGCATACGAAGGGGTGGCATACCAATATACGGTCCTGCCCTTCGGGCTGTCTCTGGCTCCCCGCACTTTCACCAAGTGCATGGACGCGGCGCTTTCCCCTCTGAGACAGATGGGAATCCGGGTTCTGAATTACCTCGACGACTGGCTCATCTTAGCCCGTTCGCGAGACGAGCTGGAACGCCACAGATCCGTGCTCCTCAGCCATCTACAATGCCTGGGTCTCAGGGTCAACTTAGCCAAGAGCTCGCTATGCCCCACTCAACGAATTTCGTTTCTGGGAGCAGTTTTCGACTCGGTCCGTATGACGGCAGTAGTCTCGCCAGAGCGCGCCCTGGCAATTCAGCAGCTCACGGCATCTGTCACGAACAAAGCCTATCTCCCTCTGAAGTTTTTCCAGAGGCTGCTAGGGCTGATGGCTTCCGCCTCCCCGGTGCTGCAGCTAGGCCTTCTTCGGATGCGGCCTCTTCAGTACTGGTTGAAGTTCCGGGTTCCTCCCAGCGCATGGCGGCACGGCCGCCTATGTCTCAAGGTCAATCGGGCCTGTCTTCTAGCCCTGAAACCTTGGATGGATCCAGTATGGTTCCAACGCGGAGTCCCCTTACAGGCGGTCTCACGGAGGACGGTGCTCTCAACAGACGCCTCCAACTTGGGCTGGGGCGCTGTGTGCGAGGGCAGACCGGCCTTCGGCTCGTGGAGCCACGAGGAAAGCCATCTACACATCAACTGTCTAGAGATGCTAGCAGTGATGAAAGCCCTTCAGTTCTTTCAGGCTTACTTGACGGGACGTCATGTTCTAGTTCGGTCAGACAGTATGACGGTGGTGTCATACCTGAACCACCAAGGCGGTCTTTCGTCCAGCCGCTTATGCGCTCTGGCGAAACGACTGCTGGAATGGGCTCTTCCGAGGCTTCAGTCGCTCAGAGCGACTCATGTTCCTGGCAGGAACAATCTGGGTGCGGACATGTTGTCACGGAGCAACATCCCCTCCGACGAGTGGATGCTCCACCCCCAAGTGGTCCTCACGATCTGGGAGTTCTTCGGGAAGGCAGAGGTAGACCTCTTCGCCTCAGAAGACAACTCTCATTGCCCAACATTTTTCTCGAAGGAAGTAGATGCTCTGGCCCACACATGGCCCAGCACGCTCCTTTATGCTTTCCCTCCGATCGCACTGATCCCCCAGGTCATCAGGCGTATCAGAGAAGACCAGCACAGAGTCCTTCTGGTGGCCCCGCTCTGGAGGAACCAGGTTTGGTCCTCAGAGCTATTCAGGCTCTCTCTAAGAGCCCCGTGGCCGATTCCCCTGAGACGGGACCTCCTCTCTCAGGCAAACAGAACAATCTGGCACCCACAGCCGCAGCTCTGGGCTCTGCACCTCTGGTCCCTCGATGGGAGCCGACTAGCCTCCCCGAGGACGTCCTAAATACCATTTCTCAGGCTAGAGCCCCATCTACGAGGCGCCTCTACGACCAGAAGTGGTCAGTCTTTGTTGATTGGTGTTCAACACGCAACATAGACCCTGTGGAGAGTGACGTATCTTCCATACTGTCTTTCCTCCAAGAACGCTTGGAAATGGGGCGCTCCCCTTCCACGCTTAAGGTTTACGTAGCAGCCATTGCAGCGTTCCACGCTCCTATTGCTGGCCAATCGGTGGGACGAAACGGGCTCGTGATCCGTTTTTTGAGAGGTGCTAGGCGTTTGAATCCTCCTCGCCCTCTCACTATTCCCTCCTGGGACCTCTCGTTGGTCCTCAGGGCCTTGAAAGGAGCCCCATTTGAACCAATGGGTTCAGCCGACCTCAGGCCCCTAACACTAAAAACCGCTCTGCTACTAGCACTAGCATCGGTAAAGCGTGTTGGCGATTTGCAGGCCCTCTCTGTGAACCCTGCATGCCTCGAATTCGGGCCTGGTGACTCTAAGGTCGTTCTGAAACCTAGGCATGGCTACGTCCCTAAAGTGCTCTCAACTCCGTTTAGAGCTCAGGTCATCTCGCTCTCTGCTCTTCCTCCCTCGGCGGACGAACCAGAGCTGCAGCTACTCTGCCCAGTCAGGGCATTGAGGACCTACATAGACCGATCACAGTCTTTCAGACTGTCGGATCAGCTCTTTGTTTGTTTTGGCGGCCGCACCAAAGGGTCTCCGGTCTCGAAACAACGCATTTCCCGTTGGATAGTGGATGCTATTAACCTGTGCTACTCCTCACTGGGCACTAATTGCCCCATAGGAGTCAGGGCCCACTCCACTAGAGGAATGGCTTCCTCGTGGGCTTGGTCCAACGGAGTTTCCATCCAAGACATCTGTGAGGCGGCCGGCTGGTCTTCGCCGTCCACCTTTGTCAGGTTCTATCACCTCGATGTCCCGACCTTACAAGCTCGGGTCCTGTCGGTGTGATTAGCGGCTTCCAACAGGTCCCGCTTCACGCCACCATAGGAAGTATCTTCCTTCAGTGTAACCATGGGTTCGGTTAGGCTTTGCCTCCGCTTGTCCTTTTTGCCCCCCTCTGGGTGGCCAAATGCAAGCTATATCGTTCCCAGCCGTGGCACGGCGTGGTTGAATTCGTTCCCCATACGCAGTACGAGTGAAGTATCGAAAGGGAACGTACTCGGTTACTAACGTAACCTCGGTTCCCTGAGATACGGAACGAGTACTGCGTCACTTGCCGTGCCACGAGGCTGCGGCTCAGGGTCGTCGCTTCAGTCGATTGACACTGAAATCCTATGGCGAAACGCCTGCTTATATAGCCCTATACCCCGCCCATTTCGGCGGGAATATTCGCGCGCTTTGTCGCCATAGGCCGCGCAGCTATGCCGCGCCGCCATTGGTTCAACAACTTGTCTATGAGTGAACCAATGACGGTGCAGTTACACTGCGTTATTGAAAAAGGCTTCAGCAGCGGGGAAAAAGGGAGACCTTTCCCCATACGCAGTACTCGTTCCGTATCTCAGGGAACCGAGGTTACGTTAGTAACCGAGTACGTTCTGTAGCTTTACAAAAGGAATATGAGTTTGTAGAAATGCGCTATATAAAATAAACGTATTATTATTAATATCCAACAACTTCTATAAAAATGAATAAATAAAATATTTTTAAAAATGTGTGCTTCTTCCTGCCTGCTTCCGCTGCTGCTTTAACCATCCTTGGCGGTGGAAAATTGAAAGTGGTTTTCCAGCGTCAACACTGAGTTGCACGGAGTGCAAAATATTTTGCCCCCACTGTCATGTAACACACCGGGAAACTGCTTTGCGCGGTCTTTTGCGCTTATTTTTATTGGCAAATGAGAATGATTTGTGTGCTTCATCATGGTTTCATGGTTTGCAGATGATGTTCACGTCGCGTAATTACGTCACTTCACAAGGTTCCCATGGCAATAGGGGGGAAATAATGGCGCTTTACTAGTGTGAAGTAAACGCAACATTTTTCAACTTTCTGCTAAGATATATGTGACTTTTTTGCAACGAAAATGCAGGGATTATGAAATCATGCTAGCCCCGCATATATTTTGCTTGCTGAAATCGACGGCGAAAGTGCGGCGTATTTGAAAAAATGCGACCCCCGCATAAATATGCGGACTTTGGCTGATTATGCATGAAATTTTCTGGAGGGAGTGAATTATCATTATGAAGTTTCTATAACCAGTTTTCTACTGTTGAAATACAAAGGTTATACATAGCCATTCATTTTTTATGCTAGAAAAATTTGGATGAATTCATGTTTGGACAAGAACTGTTCTCAATCCCTGTACTTTTTGTAATGTAGTAGTTTCTTTTTTATTTTATTTTTTATTATGTTAACTGCAATCAGTAGTATTTATATGCAAATAAGCATATATTTGAGGACAAGAAGTGATTCTCTCTCTCTTTCTTAATTATTTTAGTTTTTGGGCAGTTTGATCTAGTTTGAGATGTAGAGCCTGTTCACTTACTTCACTAAACACTTTTTGTAACCTCTAACCTTGCACATTTTATTCAGATTTTGTTCTTTTATATTTGACTGCAGTAAGAACTGTTTGTGTGCTCGTTTGTTTCTCTTTGGTTAGAGACCGATGATCGTCAGGATGCAGAGGTATGTGGCGAAAGAGGCTATTTTACAAATAGCAAGGCAAGAAAAAGTACTACATTTCAAAGGGATGAAGGTTAAAATCTTTCCGGATTTAACAGAAGAAGTGTCCAAGAGAAGAGCGCAGTTTAAAGATCTGAGAATGAAACTACATCAAGCAGGAGTAAAACATGGTTTGATTTATCCGGTGACATTGATCGTAACATTTAATGGAGACACAAAATATTTCCAAGATCAGAAATCGGGAGAAATCTACTACCATCAAATGATTGGACCGACACTGTCTGGAAACCAAGTAGACAAATGATTGAACTTCGCACAGAAACGAGTGCATCAGATGTAGGTATGATGAATCGAACTGAATTGTGAACTGCCTGATGTGGTATATATATACAACTTGAGGAGCCGGGATTTGATTTATGGACACTAACTTGAGGATATAATTACTGATTCCATAACATTATATATTATATTGATTTATCTATTATGAAAGGTTAAATTTGGGAATTCGAGGAAACCAATTTATTTAAATATAAAGACAGTGGAAACTAAAATACAACTGTGCATGTTTATTAAGGAGTGTTAATGTTTTGCCTGATTTGTTAGTATTAAGTATCAGATAAAACATTCTACAACTCATAGTAAGAAATTATATATAGTATGTATTAGGCTGAGAATTATATTATGGAAGTCAAGTGGAGTTCAGCTCACTTATTGCAACCTTGACAATTGGTGGCAATGCAAAATTGTTTGTTTGAATTTGTGTGTGAATGTGTATGTGTGGGTTATTGTATATGGTTGGTTAATTTAGTTGTTTTTTGTAGATTGTTTTGCTCCAATATAGAATCTAATAGTATGAAGCCAAAGAAATATGATCTCTAACATGTTACATAAACTACCAAAGAAGGGTATCAAACTTGCCCATATTAATATATGCAGACTTAGAAATAAAGTGAGTGATTTAACAGAAATACTGCAATCAAATAATTTGCACATATTAGCAGTATCTGAAACTCATGTTGATTCTACATTTGATGATGCAACTTTAATGATTGATGGATATAGAATTTTTAGGAATGATAGGAATATATATGGAGGAGGAGTGGCAATCTATATTCAACATCATATACCTGTCCAAGTGATGCCAGATTTAATGTATTCTGGTATTGAAATAATTTGGTTAAAAGTTAGTCTGAAATATCTTAAGCCATTACTCATAGGGTGTTGTTATAGACCTCCAAATGCTAATAGTGAATATTTAGATAAAATATGTGATATGTTAGATCATGCTAATAGTATGAATATGGAAACTTATTTAATGGGCGACTTTAATATAGATTGGAATTCTTCTGACTGTCCTAAGAAAATTAAATTAATGAGCACAGCAATAGCATGTGGATTATCACAGGTAATTAACAAACCGACTAGAATATGTTTGAAAAATAATGGTACTCGATCTGTTTCCTGTATTGACCACATGTTTATAAATAGACTACAAGTTTGCTCAAATTGTGTATCAGTGCCAGTTGGTTTTAGTGACCACAATCTTATTGCAATTGTAAGGAAAACAAAAGTTCCTAAATCGGGTCCAAAAGTAATAATGAAAAGGTCATTTAGAAGATTTAATCAATTACAATATGAAGATGATGTTAAAAATACAAATTGGTCAGAGGTAATTCTACAGAAAGATCCGGAGAAGGCATTTCAGATTTTCGATAAAACCTTAATGACTATTGTAGAAAACCATGCACCAATAAAAAAGTTTACTGTTCGAAATGTCAACACTCCGTGGTTGGATCAAGAATTAAAAGATATTATGAAAGAGAGAGATTTAGCTAAACAAGCAGCAATTATATCCAAATTTAAATCGGACTGGCAAGTATATCGTAAACTTAGAAATTTTGTAACTAAGGTAAATAAGAAGAAAAAGAAATTGTACTATACTAAAAAAATTATAGAAACAAAACACGATAGTAAACAATTATGGAATACACTAAATAATATATTAAGAGGTAACAATAAATCAACTCCAGCTTATTTAGAACATGAAGGTGAATTTTTTACTAAATCAAGTGATATAGTGAATCATCTTAATGATTATTTTATAAATAAAATAAGCTTAAAAATACTACACAGCCATACAAGACAGATTTATCAAATATATTAATAAATAAAATGATGGAAGGTAAAACATGTAGTTTCAAATTTAAGAGTGTCAGTGGTTCTAAAGTGGAATTACTTCTGATGAATTGTAAAAATAAACCACCTGGTGTTGATTTCCTTGATCATAAGTTGCTAAAGCCAATAGTCTCAATCATTGCTCCCATTATTGCTCATATAATTAATTTGTGTTTTACGAATAATATATGTCTACAAGCATGGAATATATGTAAAGTTGTGCCAATACCGAAAAATAAGAAAATGCCTTTCTCTGGGCCAAACAGTAGACCAATAAGTTTATTACCAATTCTCGGTAAAATAATGGAAAGAATTGTTTATGAACAGATTCAGTCTTATTTTACGAATAATGATTTAATTACAACTTTTCAGCATGCATATAGAGGAAAACACTCAACAGCCACTGCTTTGACTCAGATGGTTGATGACTGGTATAAGGATATGGATGAGAAGAAAATAATAGGTGTTGTAATGCTTGATTTCACTGCAGCATTTGATATAATTGATCACAACTTACTGTTAAAGAAACTGGAATACTATGGTTTTTCACGAAGTGCATTATTATGGATGGAAAGTTATTTGTCAGATAGAAGACAATTAGTTTACTTTAAATGGAAGTTTTTCAAAGGTAAGGGTCGTGGAACAGGGCGTGCCTCAGGGAAGTTGTCTTGGGCCGCTCCTTTACACAATCTTTACCAATGATCTTCCAACTGTTTTAGATAAAGCAAGCATCTCAATGTTTGCTGATGATTCCACTGTATATTTAGCAGGAACTGATATTGGGGATTTAAATACAAAACTACAAAGAGAACCAAATCAATTCAACGTTCGGTAAGGTATAGAGCAATGTGTGAATGGAACTCTCTTCCAAATACTATTAAACAACAAAACACTCTGTATGGTTTCAAAAAAATCACTTAAGAAATATTATCTTCAAAGAAACATATACAGTTAATATACATTTAATTTAAAGAGATACTGTTATAGGGTTCTTAGTTACATTATTTTGATATAGATCTATTCGGAGCGTTTTTTTTTTATTTTTATTACTGTATAATATGTAGTGATGGCCGATTTCGAAACACATGCTTCATGAAGCTCCGAAGCTTCATGAATCATTTGTTTCGAATCATTGATTCGGAGCGTGTATCAAACTGCCAAAGTCACGTGATTTTAGTAAACGAGGCTTCATTACTTCATCACTGTTTCGAAACATTTCAAAACAGTTCAAAATTTCAGAGGTTCACCGGTAGAGGGCGATGATAAAGTTAACCCATGAATCATGCAGATTCACCCGAGAAGCATTGAACAAGTGTCTATGGGTTTTACCTGATCTCTGATCAGTTTTATAAATTTGTAGATGTTTTAATTAGACATTAGAATAATTGAAATGAATAATGGTAGTTATTAATCTCTTATTGACCTGTTTAGCTTGAGCCATGGAACAGAGAAACAAGCCTTGAAAATTGATAAAAGAACAGATATACAGTCACTCTATATGTAGCCTAATCTTACTAGAGAATTAGTTAATTGCATTTAATAGATTTTACTTTCAATAAAACATTTGCAATAGATTTGTAAAAGGTGTTTTTACTGCATGTTTAGTTTGAGTTTTGTTGCATTTACACTCTTTTGACCACTAGGGGTCACCATGGAGTCAAGTGTCAGATTGTTTCGAAGCCTCGAATCATCACGGCACATTTGATTCAACTGCTTCAGTGTTTCACGAAGCCTCGCTCTGCCCATCACTAATAATATGTTGTTCCAATGTAATGTAATGTCTTGTACGTATGGTGTGTATGGTGTAGATCATAAGTTGTATTGTCACATGGTAGATTATAGGACCCCAGGAAGAATGGCTTTTAGCTTATGCTGAAGCTAATGGGGATCCAAATAAAACAAACAAACAAACAAACGTGTAGATTACCAGTCAGTTTAGGTCCGTTCTTCTGTTACATGTGGTGCTGCAGGGAAGAGGCAATACACGGTAATCCACAATACTGGGTACTTTAATCATACAAAGGAGAGCATAACACACTTAAGGTTTACAATTACACAACAGAGAATGGACCGGGAGTGAGTCCATTATAAAGGCAGTGCTGATGAGGAAGTCCAGGTGCAGGTGATCTGTGATGATGGGGAGAAGACGAGGGAAGTGAGTGCAGGTGTGGAGACAAGAGGATCATGGGAAATGGAGTCCGGGAGACAAGGGATCTGTGACAGATATAAGTGACTATAGAAATAACCATGTCTGCTAATTTACCTTTATGTATTTAGTTTTGTTTCACAAAATTCAAACATGTTCTTCAACCAATACGACCATATGATATAGGTCGTTATACGACCCATAGGAGGATTTACTAAAATTGCGCCCATTTCGACAATAGGACACTTTCATTTTAATTCATGAAATACGACCCATAGGAGCGTTTGCTAAAGTTGCACCCCTATTGACAACAGGACACTTTCATTTTAATGCATTGTTCGCTTTTATCTGCCTCATGTTTTGGCTTTCGTGTAGCTCAATTGGCAGAGCATTGCAATAACAAAATGCAATCATGTGATCATGCGATCGTGGGTTTGATCCCAGGGAAAACATGTGCTCATAAAGTGTGTATGCACTATAAATCACTAAGGTTAGGTTTAGGGGTGGGGTGGGGTGGGGTGGGGTGGGTGTAGTCGTTAATAAAAAAATAGTTTTGCTAAATGGAAATAGGAGAAATGGTGTAAAAAGTCCACACATTGCATTTTAATGAACACGCATTTTGATTGGTAATGACAGTTATACGTTATTTCATGACGACAAACATAACACAAGACTGTCATTTTTACGCCAGCTAGAGGGCGCATGACTTCAAAACGTAAATATGGGTCGTAATAAGGTGCTTGAAAAACGACCTATAGGGTTGTTTTTTTGGAGGACAGTCTCAAGACCTCTAAAATAGGACAAGACAAAATCACTATAATAGTTCTCAATTAAAAACAAACATGAGATTTGTGTTTCTAATATTTCCATGTGTTATCAAAATGTACCATATTTGTGGTACAGTATGTGCTGCAAGTAATCATGTTGTTTTAGTTTGATTCCCTTGATGCTGATGTTGTTTTTGGTCTAATCCAGTGACAGAAGAGTATCTCTTTTCAGTATGTTGAATGAGTTAGTTTTAAAAGCAGGGGATTATTTGCATATATTTGACAACTAGTCTTGTTGCTTTTGTCACTTTGATGATTTTGAATGACTTTTGTGAACTTTGTCCTCTTAATGTGAGAATTTTCACTTATTTTCTCATTTGTAGAGATGAATTACTAATTATGTACTTATGAATTGATTAATACTGTTATTCAAATCTTGTTTTACACTTATACTATCTTGTGATAAGCTTAAAGATCACCATCTGCCACTTAAGCAAATATGATGTTACTTAACATATTTGCATAATATCAATATCATATTAGCAATATCATCCCAGATATTAAAAGTCAAGTTTCATTACATTAACACATCAGATTGGAAGGCAGACAGTCCAGCTATGCATGAATCATATCATCTTTATAGACAAAAAAGGTAAAGTGCTGCCTGATTGGGAAATAAATCTAACATATTCTCTGATATTTAGAATAGCATTTTGAACTTTTGATGACCAGATACTGATTTTAACTGGTAACAGAACTTTTATCTTTTTCTAATGTGTGATATTTTTGATGAGGTTTACACTCCCAGAATGTTATGGGTAGCGTTTCCCAAAAGCATCGTAAGCCTAAGTTGATCGTTGGTTTCAATGGAGCTACGATCAACTTAAGCTTACGATGCTTTTGGGAAACTCTGCCCTGGTGGACTAACACTTGTGTCTCTCATTCATAGATCACAATGGTGTTTTTGACTGCAAACAGCGAAGAGATGAACATCTCCAGTGAGATCTTCCCCACTGATGGATCAAACTTTTCCAGTTACTTGTTCAACAATGGCACTGAGATGGAACAAAATTTATTATATTTTCTCAGTTTGGCGTTAGGTCTTCCTACCAACTCATATGTGATTTGGCTTATAGTAACAGGAACAGGCAATGGATTTGCGGCAGAGTTCTTCAGTCTCAACCTCTCTGCCTGTGAGATCTTCTTATGTGTGGAAACTGTCTTTCTTTTCCTCATTATTAAACTTAAGTTTCTCTGGATAGTTGTGGCATTTTTGGAAGGGCTATCCATGACTGGTCGTCCTCTGTTTCAGTGTCTGATCTGTGTTGAGCGTTGCCTGGCAGTGGTTCATCCTGTAACCTTTCTGAAGTTCAAGCCTCTCAGATATAAAGTGATCTGCTCTGTTATTGCCTGGGTGGCAACTTTTGTTACAAGTGGGATCATTATAATATTTTACTACATGTCCCAGTTCATGTTGTACATTGTTTTTTTGTTTGCACATTTCTTCCTCTTCCTCTCTGTTGAGTTGTTTTGTCTTGTGGCTGTTCTCAGAGCTCTGAAGCAGTCAGGACCAGGAGAAAGAGGGAGAGAGAGGGGGAAGGAAAACCACATGAAGAGAAGAGCATTTTATCTCATTCTAATAACTACTGTGACCACACTTTTCATATATGGTCCCTATATAATTTTAATGTCTTTTATGTTTTCAACAGGAATTACTCACACACTCCTGTCTATTTGCTCTGTTTTTTTTGTTTTGGCTGGTTTGGTTCAGCCTCTTCTATTTCTTTACCGGGTGAGGAAACTGCCCTTCATCAAATATCAGTAATTCTACTTACAAAGTCTTTATAATCCATGTTCTATCATCCTTCTAAAAGAAACAAATCAACTTATTTTTCCCTTAAAATGATACATTTTCTCAGTTTAAACATTTGATATGTCATCTATGGTTTTATTCTGAATAAAATATTTGAAATTTCCACATCATTGCATTCTGTTTTTATTCACAATTTGTACAGTGTCCCAACTTTTTTGGAATCGGGTTTGTATTTATATGTATTTATATCATCTGTGGGATGTTCGTCCAATCATATACCTCAGTCCAAGGGATACGACAGGATGTCCTACCTGCCTGTTAGCACAGACATAAGACATCATCAGCGAATTTCATGCTATGCGAAGTTAAGACAGATGCCAGTCACGAGTGCCGCAATCAAAACAGCAGCCACGTTTTACCTCCTGAACCAAAACAACAAGATTATGCTGTTTTCACACCATAAGTACCGTAATTTGTAAGAGACTGAAATCTGTGATGTTATACTCGGAGTGGCAACACTATCAATGCCGAGTTTAAGCTGCAGCAGTCAGGTGGTACAGATGTCAAACTGTGGTCCTTTTCAAATCTATCCCTACAAAGTAAATCCATAGTTTGAGATGCAGATAATTGTCCAACAAGAGTCCCCAGAGCAATTATGAATAATTATGCTAAGCTCTGCTAAAAGTGGTACCACCAGACCCGGAGATCAGCTGAATGGATTAGAAAATGGTAAAACTCAACTGTTTAACTCGAGGGGAGTTGGAAAATGAGATGTTAAAGTGATTTAAGTGATTAAGTGATCGCACCGGCGCCTTCATGTCATGCAGTAAGCGCGCTCTCCACACAAACGGATATGCGCCTAATAATAGCGCACATTTATCTAGGACTAGGCTAACATTAGCAGACTTGTAAATTTGCTACTACTTACATGTTTCAAGTGATAAGCCATATTTGAGGTTGATGAATGATAGGCGAATGTTTGGATTTCATGTCGTTAACAATCTGTCCCTCATCTTCGCCACTTCTGTCTTGAGGTATCCAATGCCTTGAAGTATCAAGCCAATTTTGACCAATTTTTTGAGGCCTATATCTTGTTTACGTTGTTCTTTTAACCTTTGTATTTTCCTGTTTTTTTTTTTTTTTTTGCGCTCTACTATCGTAATTTTTTTGCAACATTTTGCCGCTGTGCCATCTATCAATAGCAGTGACGTAAATGAAAACGATTGACATGATTTGATCAGCAGCTGATTGGACAGATTTGACCCAAATGTCACATCAATCCAATCACCTGCTTATTTTTATTTTTTTATGTTTCTTATGGGCCAATAAGGGTCTTTTTTCTTCGCACTGGAGTAAATTTAAAATAATAAAAAAAAATTGTCTGGCCAATCCGGGGGCCCTGCACACATGGGGCCCCTAGGCTGCAACCTAGGCAAGCCTGTGTGCCTGCCCATGTGTGCTGTCAGCTTTCATCAAGTTTCACTGCTGATCCAACATACAGTACTTTAACATTGTAAAGACAATCTCTGATGGTGTGGATCAAAACTCAACATTGTAGCAATGTCACCTTGCAATGTGGGTCAGAGGTAAAGAGCAAAAGAACTGAACACATTTTTCGTATATTTTAATTTTGAAATGCTTAGACTAGATACTTGAGTGCCAGTGTGAGCTTGACAAATGCAGTCATCCCTATAATTAGTGTAAAAATGGAGGGGGAAAAAAAGAAATTTACTTACCTATTTATTGGCCCAAATAAATGTACAGTTCTTACGTGTCACAGTTTTAATCTAATAGGGTAAGATCAACTGGGATTGCACACAAAATGTGGGACACATTAAATACTATGCTTAGTACAGTGAATCGTATATTTATTCAAAACTAATTATTTCAAAATCATGACATTGCTGGATGATTTTAGTTCTTTAGTTCAAGACCTCTGACATGGGAAAAGGCAAAATCACCATTGTTATGAGGGGAACAGGCATCTGAAATTAGACACTTGTCGTGCAAAGTTTATTATATATAATAATACAAACATATATAATAGAGCTCATATTCATGGGATTTGTGCCTTTTAATATTTCCATGCATTTTAAATATCTACCTTATATGTGGAATGAGCTGCAAGATCAATCATGTGTTGTGTTGTTTTGGTTTGATTTCCATGAATCTCATGTTGTTTTAAGCTAAACCAGTGTGATTGAAGAGTATCTGTTTTCAGTATTTTGTATGTAGCAGGTGGCTGTTTGGGGTGTGAACTAGTCTTGTTGCTTTTATGATCCTGAATGACTTTTGTGTACTTTGTCCTTCATTTAATGTAATAACATTACATTAACTTCACTTAACTTATTTCCAGGTGTATACTGCAGAGATGAATTATTGATGTTGTAATTCATAACATGTTTTACATGCTTTTCGCAGGCTAATACTTTTAAAGATCAGTCTGTCTTTTAAAGCAAAGAGGATGTTACTTAATGCATTTGCCTGGTAGGGTTTCATCCTATGAACAGATCAAGTTGAAAGGCAGACAGTTCAGCTATCAGTGACTATTTAATAAATCTCTGTTTGCTAATTTTGAATTATTTATTTCATTTATTTTTTCTATATTGCATGGTGCATACCATCTTTATAGACAGAAAAAAGGTAAAAAGCTTATTACTGTCTGATTGGGCCAAAAAATTTAAAATATTTTATGTAAATGTGATGATTACTGATTTAAATGTGTGTTATTTAAAGAAGTTTTGATGAGGTTTAATCTGTACAGTTCCAGACTAACACTTGTATCTCTCATTCATAGATCTCAGTGTGTTTTTGACTGCAAACAGAGAAGAGATGAACATCTCCAGTGAGATCTTCCCCACTGATGGATCAAACTCTTCCAGTTACTTGCTCAACATCGGCACTGACATTGAAAATAATTTACTGTATTTCCTCAGTGTAGTGTTGGGTCTTCCTACCAACTCATATGTGATATGGCTTATAGTGTCAGGAAAAAGGAATGAACTTGCAGCAGAGTTCTTCAGTCTGAACCTCGCTGTCTGTGAGATCTTGCTATGTGTGGAAACTGTTTTTATTTTTCACGCTTATGAATTTGAATTTCTCTCGACAGTTGTGAGTGCTTTTGATGGATTAGCCTTCATTGGTCATCCTCTGTTTCTGTGTCTGATGTGTGTTGAGCGTTACCTGGCAGTGGTTCATCCTGTAACCTTTCTGAAATTCAAACCTCTCAGATATAGAGTGATCTGCTCTGTTATTGCCTGGGTGGCATGTTTTGGCTTTGGTGGGATATTTATATTTTTTGCCATGTTCCAGCCTAAGTTGTACTTAGTTTTTTTTGTTTACACAGTTCTTCTTCTTCCCCATCCAGTTGTTTTGTCTTGTGGCTGTTCTCAGAGCTCTGAAGCAGTCAGGACCAGGAGAGAGAGGGAGAGGGAGAGAGAGAGAGTAGAGGAAAACCACATGAAGAGAAGAGCATTTTATCTCATTCTAATAACTACTGTGACCATGCTTATAGCTTATGCTCCATATTTAATTTTATTAGCCCTTTTTATGACAACAGGCAGTACTGACACACTCTTGTCTCTTAGTTGTCTTTGTTTTTCTTTAGGTGGTTTGGTGCAGCCTTTTCTCTTTCTTTACCGGATGAGGAAACTTCCCTTCATCATATATCAATAGGATAAATCCTCTGTAATCATAATTATGAAGTCATCTTGGTAACACTTTAGTATGGGGAACAATTATCACTTTCAACTAGTTGCTTATTAGTAGGGCTGGGCGATATATTGAATGCTTTTGTCACGTGCATTTCATTAGTAAAGCCGGTTCCCTGATTACCGCTAAATCGCCATCACCTGCTTTCAAATGGAGCGCCATTTAATAGACAGAGCCGTAGTTCACTGACAAGCCACGCAATATCACGTTCAATATCGATATGAATTGCAGTCGATATTGAACGCGATATTGCGTGGCTTGTCAGTGAACTACGGCTCTGTCTATTAAATGGTGCTACATTTGAAAGCAGGTGATGGCGATTTAGCGGTAATCAGGGAACCGGCTTTACTGACGAAATGCGCGTGACAAAAGCATTCGATATATCGCCCTACTTATTAGCTTGCATATTGGCTGTTTATTAGTACTTATAAAGCACATATAAATGCCTTACTCTACATGACCATATTCTACATCCCTAAATCCACATAAACTTCAACGTTACAACAACTACCTTACTAACTATTAATAAGCAGTAAATTAAGAGTTCCCTTTCGATTCTTCACTCGTACTGCGTATGGGGAAAGGTCTCCTTTTTCCCTGTTACTGAAGCCTTTTTCAATAACGCAGTGTAACTGCATCGTCATTGGTTCACTCATAGACAAGTTGTTGAACCAATGACAGCGCGGCATAGCTGCGCGACCTATGGCGACAGAGCGCGCGAATATTCCCGCCGAAATGGGCGGGGTTTAGGGCTATATAAGCGGGCGTTTCGCCATAGGATTTCAGTTCTCTCTCCTTCAGCGACGACTTCACATCGCTCCTCGCTGATCTCCGGCTGAAGCCTTCGCCGCCTGGAAGAAGCTCTCGCCGCCGTCGAAGAGGCTCTCGCAGCGGACTGCTGAGCTCGCCGAGGAAGAAGCGCCCTCTCGAGCCGCCCGCTTCCCGCTTCCGGCCGCCTGCCAGCCCGTCTCCTGCCGCCATCCGGCGCGCCTAAAAGAGCGATTTTCCAGCGGTTTATTGCTGCTCTAAAAGAGCTTTCCAACAGCGGTTTTCACTGCTCTAGCGGCCCTCGCCGCTCTAAAAGAGCCCCTCAAACGCCGTTTTCACGGCGGCGGTGTTGTTACAAATGCCGCGCCACTCGTGTGGCACATGCAGAGCCCCTCTGCATGACGACGACGGTCACGGTGAGTGCGTCGGCTGCCTGGGCAGACCCCATGCAGAGGCCGCGCTCACCGGGACCTCGTGTTCTCACTGTGAGAACATGAGTCTCGCCTCTCTGCGCTCGCGGAGAACAGGACGGGGGACTGCTCTCTCGGGGGAGAGGGTGAGGCACGCGGGGAAGCCGGCGTGACGTCATCCAACTCCGTGCGCTGGGCCGCTCTGCCCCGCCGTCTCTTCCTAGCCGGCTCGCGGGAGGCAGATGACGGGAGGGCGTGAGCGGCGAGATCGCCTTCACAGCGCACGGAGTTGGATGACGTCACGCCGGCTTCCCCGCGTGCCTCACCCTCTCCCCCGAGAGAGCAGTCCCCCGTCCTGTTCTCCCGCCCTGAGCTGCGTCCCTCGGCAGATGCGAGCGACCTCATCTCTTTTGGCGGTTCTGAGGACGAGCCGCTTGCTGACGTCATGTCTCTCGCAGCCTCTGAATCCGAAGGTTGGGCCGGTGATTCTGACCCCGCCCGCCCTCCCTCGCTGGAGCCCATTGACTGCAAGCCGGGTATGGATGCCGAGCTCTTCCGCATACTTTCGAAAGCAGTAGAGGTTTTGGACCTCGAATGGGCTCTGCCAGAGGAGCCATCACGGAGCAGGCTCGATGAGTGGTTCCTGCCGGGTTCCCGCCAGGCCCCTCGTCAACGCGCCTCGCCGTTTTTCCCAGAGGTTCACAATGAGCTGACGAAGTCGCGGCGCGCCCCATATTCTGCCCGCCTATGTACTACGAGTTATTCAGCTCTCACCTCTGTGGATGGCTCTGAAGAGAAGGGTTACGAGCATCTACCGCCCCTAGACGAAGCGGTGGTGGCTCACCTCTGTCCCCCCACGGCTGTGGGTTGGAAAACTAAGAGGGCCCTTCCATCCAAGCCCTGCGGGACCACTTCTGCCCTGGCTGGCAGAGCATATACGTCCGCAGGCCAGGCTGCCTCAGCGCTGCATGCCATGGCTATTCTCCAGGTGTTTCAAGCGAAGCTCCTCCGTTCTCTGGATAAGTCCGGCGTCGATGCACCTGCCTTCCGTGACCTCCGCAGCGCCACTGACTTAGCCCTGCGTGCCACAAAAGCCACAGCTCAGGCTATTGGACGATCCATGGCCAGCCTAGTCGTGCTTGAGCGCCATTTGTGGCTCAACCTGACCGAGATTAAGGAGATGGACAAGACGGCCTTTTTGGATGCCCCGGTCTCTCCTTCTGGTCTCTTCGGGCCAGCAGTAGAGGGCTTTACGGAGCGTTTTACTGCAGCACAAGAGTCGTCTCAGGCTATGCGACACTTCCTGCCTAAACGCCCTAGCTCCACGTCTGCTTCCAGCCGCCCCAAGTCTGCGCCGGCTCAGCAGAACAAACCTGCCCCCTCTACCTCTCAGGCAGCACCACCCAAGGAACAGCGCCATCGTAAGCGCTCCTCCTTCCCGAGGCAACGTCAGGGACCCCGGCCTAAGATTACGCTGGACCCGATGCCTCCTAAGCCCTCCTGATTTTTCAGGAAGGAAGAGGATGGGGCAAAGTCTCGCCACCGCCTCGTTCAGCTCCGGGCGTAGGAGATATGTTCAGTGTTGTGCTAACTGGGCCAAGTGCTGCGTCCATGCAAAACGCTATTCTTATGGCGAACACTATGAATATTCTACCTTCTCTAAGAAAGAGCGAAGTTCCTCTTCCACTCTCTCCGGTGCACGGGCCCCCGATTGGCGGCCCGTCACCCGATACCATTCAGCCCCTTGTCACGCGGGCCGAGGCCTGGCGGGCCATCTCCGGAGTGTCAAGCTGGGTTCTGGGAACCATAAGTCGAGGCCCCCGTGCTTCAGCGGGGTGCTTCAGACTTCAGTCAACACAGACGACGTTCATGTCCTCCGAGCCGAAGTCATGTCTCTTCTGAGGAAAGGAGCTATAGAAATAGTCTCCCCCTCAGAGAGCAATTCGGGGTTCTACAGCCGTTATTTTCTAGTTACCAAAAAAGATGGCGGTCTCAGACCCATCTTAGATCTCAGGCTCTTGAACCTCTCCCTCATGAGACGGAAGTTCAACATGCTAACGCTGAAGCAGATCCTCGCGCAGGTTTGCCCCGGGGACTGGTTCTGCTCGCTGGACCTGAAAGATGCATACTTTCACATCCAGATAGCCCCCCATCACAGGCGATTCTTGAGATTCGCGTTCGAGGGTGTGGCTTACCAATATACGGTCCTTCCATTCGGACTGTCCCTAGCTCCTCGCACTTTTACCAAGTGCATGAACGCGGCGCTTTCCCCACTGAGACAGATGGGAATCCGGGTTCTCAATTACCTCGACGACTGGCTCATCCTAGCCCAGTCACGAGCCGAGCTGGAGCATCACAGATCCGTGTTACTCAGCCACTTGGAGTGCCTGGGTCTCAGGGTCAACTTTGCCAAGAGCTCACTGCTCCCCAGCCAGCGTATAATGTTCCTGGGTGCAGTTTTCGACTCAGTCTGTATGACGGCTGTAGTATCTCTAGAGCGCGCTCTGGCCATTCAGCAGCTCACGGCATCGGTCAGGAACAGAGCCTCTTTGTTACTCCTCTATGGGCCTCGACTGCCCCATAGGAGTTAGAGCTCACTCTACTAGAGGAATAGCTTCCTCTTGGGCCTGGTCTAGTGGAGTTTCGATTTGAAGACATCTGTGAGGCAGCCGGCTGGTCCTCGCCGTCTACTTTTGTCAGATTTTATCATTTGGACGTTCCGACCTTACAAGCTCGGGTCCTCTCGGTATGATCCAGCGGCCTCTATCGAGCTCCGCTTCATGCCACTCTGGGAGTTAACTCCCTTTTTGTAGTGTAACGAGGGTTCGACGGCTCCGGCCTTCTCACTTGTCCTCTGGTTCCCTCACGGTGCCCAAGACAAGTCCAGTCGTTCCCTGCCGTGGCACGGCGCGGTTGAATTCGTTCCCCATACGCAGTACGAGTGAAGTATCAAAAGGGAACGTACTCGGTTACTAACGTAACCTCGGTTCCCTGAGATACGGAATGAGTACTGCGTTACATGCCGTACCACGAGGCTGCGGCTTCAGTGTCGTCGCTTCAGTCGAATGACCTGAAATCCTATGGCGAAACGCCCGCTTATATAGCCCTTAACCCCGCCCATTTCGGCGGGAATATTCGCACGCTCTGTCGCCGTAGGTCGCGCAGCTATGCCGCGCCGTCATTGGTTCAACAACTTGTCTATGAGTGAACCAATGACGATGCAGTTACACTGCGTTATTGAAAAAGGCTTCAGTAACGGGGAAAAAGGAGACCTTTCCCCATACGCAGTACTCGTTCCGTATCTCAGGGAACCGAGGTTACGTTAGTAACCAAATACGTTTTTTGAGGCAAAAGTCATAGTTCGTTACAGCCATTATTTCATACAGTAATACAATTTTCACAAGCACTGATTATATAATTTGTATTTTTGTTCTCTTGTATTTATGTGTGCTATTTCTTGTAATTTGTTTATTTGTTTCTATTTTATTATTGACGGTTTACTTGTCTTTAATGTTTGATTTTTATATTAATTAGTATTAGTTTTTGCTGTGATCTTAAAATAGAATTGAGAATTGTGAAATGTCACTTGTCTAAAATTATGGTTTTGCAAGGTTACATAGGTCATCAACAACAAAATCATTAACTTTATTTATTTAGGCAGGGACAGTGAATGTTTTGGCAGGGAATATAAATAAAAATCCTTATGTCAATGTGACTTCATGAGCATTCATATGTACTTATTTTTTTAAGTTAGTAGAACTTTTTTTTTTTTTGTGACAAGTGGGGCGGGGCCGAGAGCCATGGAAGTGGAGCAAGGCCAGTGTGGTGCAGAGGTGTCTCTCATTAACAATCACATCACTGGCGTTCCTTCGCTCCCACAGTTCTCAGCACTCAAGTATCTATAGTTAATTTACATAAACATCACATTCAGATCTTGGTTAAATGTTAGTTAGCAAAAATCACATGCTATTATAACTATCAAAGAGACTGTCAATATATACTTGCATGTATGTAATCAAACAACATACAGTATATGTGGACTTAAAAGTTTTGCAGCCCATCCTCTGTTACATGTCGTGTTCCTGTGACCTAGTTTCCCGTTCTGTTTATTAGTTCATTTGATCCACCTGTGTCTTGTTAATTATCCCGTCACCTTGTTTAGCTCCCTTTATTAGTCACCTGTATATATACCATGTTCTCCTTCACTCCTTGTCCGTTCTCGTTGTTGTCTACGTGTGTATACTATCTCCTACGTTATACATTAAAACCCCATTCCTGTGGAAGTCTGTGTTTGCCGTGTCTCTTCAACTACAGCCACACGTAACATCCTCAGCCTAACCACACGGTCTACTCTTCACCAGAATGGTAACCCTACAAAACTAACATAACAGAACCCCCTGTCAATCCCAACATAACACAACATTAAACACTAACTTATGTCTCCCTATGTTAATCGTATGCAAAAACACACAAAACACTTCATTTCAACATTTATACAGTCTGATGCAAAGCATGCTGGGAATTAGAAATCTGCTGCAACTAAAACAGTTTAGTTTACTTGAAATATGTCAGTGCTGTGAACTCAAAAGTAAAAGAAAGTTTTAAATACTCATAACAGTTAATTTAACTGAACTAATTTGTTTCATTTAAGTTTGTCCTACTCAAACGAATTAAGTATTTTGAGCGTTGGGGTTTACATTTGTTTTTAACCCTTAAGCAAAGAACGAAATAGAACTTCACCATGAGTATTTCGGGCCTTAAAAATGTCAAAATCCAGTTGGTAGCCAAAGCTGCAGTAAATCATTTAGGACTAGTAGGACTGACATGGAAGGAAGTGAGGAAGAAACATGGGCTAATGATAATAATGCTAATCCTTTTACAATGGAATGCTTGAAGCTTAATAGCCAACAATTTTAACGTTTGATAAATGAATTGGACGAGAAACTGGATATACAATGTATTCAGTAAACTTGGCTGAAATCGAATCTAGAATTTGTAATGCATGGATATGCAGCAGTAATCCATCAAGCATAGAATACCATATACTGTAGGTTAGATCAGGAATTCATAGTGGTGGAGGTGTGCGAAAGGGTAGGGGATAAGTATTATCAGTTATTACAACCCATGAAAAAGGTTGATGCTAGATAATTTACAGAGAATACAAGGACAAAACAGACAAAAGGAGTTTGGTGTGCAGATTTCAACACTCGTAGCTCAATGTGGGGAGATACTAATGGTAAGATAACTGATGGATGAAAGGAAATTGGTCGGTTTGAATAATACCAGATGAGGAATAAGGGTCTTATCTAGCGAAACGATCAGTCATCGGTCAAATTATATGTTTTAACCATAGACGCTCGTCTTGAACTAGCTCTCTTCTTCTTCTTCTCTATTAGAATTCCGGCAGTGTAGACACTGATTAGTGTATTACTGCCCTCCACAGGTCAAAGTTTGAAATAACTGTTATATACCCCAGGTAAAAAAAAAAAAAAAAAGTACATTTCTATAATGTACTTAAAGTGCTCTATTTTTGTGCACAAATTTTGTTCTCAATGTACTAAGAAAAATCTTCTTTAGTACTTCTTAAGATAATCTTAAAAACATCTAAGTGAACTCAACTGTGCTATTTTGAGACACCATGAAATATGAACTAAAATCTGCTTTTAATATATAGTAGTCAACATTTGAAGTGGATCAAAACCTTTCATCAGAGTTGTCCTAAAACCTTCTTTTTAGGACAACTTAGCTCTTAGGACAACTTTGATTAACTATTTTGATCTACTTCAAATGTTGACAACTGTACTACCTCTGTATTTAAAAAAAAAATATTTAGATACTACTTGTAGTACATTTGAACCCATGGTGAACTACAAGTGGTAACTAAATATATATTTTTAAATACAGATATAGTATATTAAAATCACATTTTAATTCATATTTCATGGTGTCTCAAAATAGCACAGTTGAGTAGATGTTCTTAGATGTTCTTAAGATGTTCTTAGATGTTCTTAAAATTATCTAAACAAGATTTTTAGTATATTAAGTACAAAATTAGTGCGCGAAA
Source organism: Chanodichthys erythropterus (assembly GCF_024489055.1). Classification (NCBI taxonomy): domain Eukaryota; kingdom Metazoa; phylum Chordata; class Actinopteri; order Cypriniformes; family Xenocyprididae; genus Chanodichthys; species Chanodichthys erythropterus. The sequence continues at coordinate 13,009,711 of NC_090242.1, read as the reverse complement.
ATAGAGCACTTTAATTTCTGAAATGTCCTTTTTTTTTTCACCTGGGACTTGCACTAGCATATTGTATATGACAATTTAGTTCACAGGTCCACAGGTCAAAGTTTTATTTGGAAGTAAACTAATCCTTTAAGCGCAGTGTGAAAAGCCCTAAAAAAAGTGTGCCATGTTTGTGGAATGTGCAAGGTAAATCATGTGTTGTTTTGATTTGATTTGAAGCTGATGTAGTTTTGAGCTAAACTAGGTTGACTGAAGAGTATCTGTTTTAAATATTTTGTATGTAGCAGGTGTGATGGCAAGCAGCATTTGACTACTAGCTATTTGAACGAGTTTTGTGAATTTTATTCTCTATGTGGAAATTTTAACTTATTTTCATGTGTAAACTGTAAAGATGAATTACTGATATTGTTGATTCAAAATGTTTACAGATCTACTATCTCATTCTAATACTCTTAAAGATCCCATTATGTCTTTTAAAGATAATATATCACAATGTACAGGTATTTGCATGACAGGGTTTCAGGTCACATCCCAGATATTAAAGTGCAAGTTTCCTCCCATGAACATATCAAGTCCATATAAGTGACTATAACTAGGTCTTTGTTTGCTATTTTAGATGTATTATTTATTTGTTTGTTTGTTTCCCTAAATTGTATGAAGAACTCAGTCTTCAAATGGAAAAAAGGTAAAGAGATCAAAAAATTTCAAATGTATGATTCTGTGTGATTTAAATAGAATGTACTGGATACTGATTTAAACTGGGAACAGAACTGTTCTCTTTTACTAATGTGTGTTATTTAAAGTAGTTTTGATCAGGTTTACTTTGCACAGTTCCAGAATGTTCTGGTGGACTAACACTTGTGTCTCTCATTCATAGATCACAGTTGTGTTTTTGACTGCAAACAGAGAAGAGATGAACATCTCCAGTGAGATCTTCCCCACTGATGGATCAAACTTTTCCAATGATTTATTTTACAACTACACTGAGGTGGAAAATAATTTCAGTACGATCCCAGTACTTTTCTTCAGTGTGCTCTTGGTTTTTCCAATTAACTTCTATGTGATTTGGCTTATAGCAACAGGAACAGGCAATGGACTTGCAGCAGAGTTCTTCAATCTGAACCTCGCTGTCTGTGAGATCATCTTATGTGTGGAATCTGTTTTTATTTTTCTCTCTCATGAATTAAAAATTCTCCGGATAGTTGTGAGTGTTTTGGATGGACTAGCCAATGGTCGCCCTGTGTTTCAGTGTCTGATGTGTGTTGAGCGTTACCTGGCAGTGGTTCATCCTGTAACCTTTCTGAAGTACAAACTTCTCAGATACAGAGTGATCTGTTCTGTTATTACCTGGTTGGCAAGTTTTGGTTCCAGTGGGATCAGTATTTTTTTTTTTCTAATGTCCCAGCCCATGGTGTACTTTATTTTTTTGTTTGTACATTTCTTCCTCTTCCTCTCCATCCATTTGTTCTGCTGTGTGGCTGTTCTCAGAGTTCTGAAGCAGTCAGGACCAGGAGAGAGAGGGAGAGAGAGAGAGGAGGAAAACCACATGAAGAGAAGAGCGTTTTATATCATTCTAATAACTACTGTGAGCATGCTTATTTTATATGCTCCATATATAATTGTATTAACTCTTTTTAGGTTAGCAGACAATGCTGACACAGTCTTCTCCATTATTTTGGTTTGTTTTTCATTGGCTGGTTTGGTGCAGCCTCTTCTCATTCTTTATCGGGTGAGGAAACTGCCCTTCGTTAAATATCATTAATTCTGATTTAATCATCATCACTAGTCTCTATATAATCTATGTCATCCTGCTGAAAGACACAAATAGAAAGTTATGTAATACTGATGTATAAAATGTTAAGATGTTATAATTAATGTTTGGGTGTGGTGCTGCCATCTTGTGATCAATTTTGTTGTGCCAATTTTGTTGTATCTAGGCTTCAAAACATATCCATATAAGGGTATAATGTATGTAATCATACTATTTTTATAATAGAAAAATAATAAAACATGGTGTGTTGTGACATTCAAACGTATCTGAATACTGTCAATGCTTTTATAAGTAAAAAGGTCTTGTCTTTAAGTATTTGTATGTAAAATTTACAGCTACCTTTTTTATATAGGTACTGCTTCCATTTACTACATATTTACAGCTAGGAACTTAAAAAAACATTTATTTTGTTACTGTCATATGTTCTCAGTGTTTGTCCCTGGACTTCTGTTGTACTTATTTTATGCTTTTTTCTTCTTTTTTTTTTATTCTCTCTGCCATCTCTGTAGTTTTCTTGTTGATTTCCTCTTGTTTTCTCCCCCAGGTGTGTCTTTTTACCCCATTATTTTGTTTTGCCTAGTAAAACATCAGCATGTTTTGTTGATCTCCAAACAACATATTGGTCGATTGGAATGTTTGTTCAGGATCAACAAAGATGGTGATCCAGGAACACATTGTGCTTGGTGAAATCACGTTCACCGTATATTTAGCCATGTATAGCCATTAGCCATTTCTTTTGTTGTTTTATCAGTTGTTTATTGAAATGGTGCTATTATTGTAACATCTCTGAATTTGCATTTTCAGTCTACCCATATTTGTACGAAGCATAGAGGCAGTGTTGTTAAAAGGTGGATTAAAATGAAAGCAAATGTGCATTCTGAAAACACGCACACATAATATATTTTTTTAAATAATCACCAAAAGTTATAATTAATAACAATAATTTATTTCAAAAACGGCAAAAAGCAGTACCAGTGTACTAAAAGTGTTGCTTTCAAAGTGCTTTCTGATAGAGAGTAAAAGTTAAGTTGGAAGTCACTGAAAGTCTTGATCCACTCATGAAGGCTCGTATATCGCATTCAAAAGCCCACATCAACAAAAACAACAGGTGACAAGGCACGCCAAAGCCAGTGACATTATTGACATAAAAATGTTGTTATAACTCTGCTTTAGGAGGATTTTTTTTTTTTTTTTTTTTTTTTTATGAGTACATGATTTGTAACTATGATTACAGTCACAACTGAGTCAAGAATGTCAAAACCTGTGAGGTGGGATAGGACACGCTATTTTATAGAGAGAACAGAAAGATATGATGTTCATAAGTACTGGATATTACTTTTATGTTAATAGTTTATCAAAACATATAATATCTCACATAAAAAAAAAAAAATTGGATATGTTTATGTAAAAATCACAGGATACTATATTGTTTATGTTGAAAGTGCCACATGGTAAATAACATCTGTTTAGTTTGATTTCTTTGTAGCTGATGTTGTTTAATCCATGTATGGAGTATCGGTTTTCTGTATTTTCTATGAGTTTGTTTGTAATTAGGTTGCGAATTTAAAGCAGGTGGTTATTTGAGCGTGTGAGGAGATTTTTGTGACACCTTGTCATGTCACTCATCTGATTCTGAAAGAAATTTGTAAAATGTGTCTGTATTTCAATGTTGAAATTTTAAATAGTGCAGAGACAATGGCATTGTTTCGTAAAGACATTTTATTGATCTTTCACCTTGTGCTAAAACTCTTACAAACCAAATATGGTGTCACTTATATTTGCATATCATGGATTCAGGACTCATCCCATTTAATAAAAATACAAGCTACGTTCCCTTAACACATCAACTTGGAAAACAAACAGCCCCACTGTAAGTAAGATATAATTTAATATTCATTTATTTATTGACTAATTTTTTTTTTTTTTTTTTTTTTTTTTTTTTACGAAATCGCATTAAATAATCTTTACAGACAAGAGGATAAAGTTGATTCATGTTGCGTGTTTTTACAAAAGAATTGAATATATTATGTATTATTTAGAACAGCATTTTGAGCATCTGATAACTAGACGTTGATACTGGCAACCGAACTGTTCTTTTAACTGTTCTAATGTGTGTTATTTAAAGTGATTTGATCAGGTTTATTCTAAACAGTTCAGAATGTTCTGGTGGACTAACACTTGTATCTCTCATTCATAGATCACAGTTGTGTTTTTGACAGCAAACAGTGAAGAGATGAACATCTCCAGTGCGATCTCCTCCAATGATGGATCAAACTTTTCTGACCACAATAGCACTAAGGTTCAGTTTTTTGAAATGGCCTCCTTGGTGGATATCCTTACCATTCTGCTGAGTTTTCCTACCAACTCCTATGTGATATGGCTTATAGTAACATGAACAGGGAATGGACTTGCGGCAGAGTTCTTCAGTCTCAACCTTGCTGTCTGTGAGATCTTCTTTTGTGTGGAATGTGTCTTATCTCTTCTCGTGTATAATTTTCAAATTCTCTGGATAGCTGTGGAGTTTTTAGATGGACTAGCAATCACTGGCCGTCCCATGTTTCAGTGTCTGATCTGTTTTGAGCGTTACCTGGCAGTGGTTCATCCTGTAACCTTTCTGAAGTACAAGCCTCTCAGATACAAAGTGATTTGTTCAGTTTTTGCCTGGGTGGCAGGATTTGTCTCTTGTGGGGTCAATATTATGAGTTTATTGTTGTTCCTTACTAAGTTCTACTTTGCTTTTTTCTTTGCACAAGTCTTTCTCTTCCTCTGCATCCAGTTGTTCTGCTTTTTAGCTGTTCTCAGAGCTCTGAAGCAGTCAGGACCAGGAGCGAGAAGGAGAGAGAGAGAGGAGGAAAACCACATGAAGAGAAGAGCGTTTTATCTCATTCTAATTACTAATGTGACTATGGTTGTCCTATATGCTCCTTATATTATTTTTGTAGCTCCAGAGTGGATTTCAGGAAATATTTCTAATACACTCTCCTCTGTTGCTTATGTTTCTTTTACTTTGATTAGTTTAGTGCAGCCAATTCTCTTTCTCTATCGAGTTGGTAAACTGACATTCATCAAATGTGAATAATTCTGTTAATTCTGTTCAATAATTTATATATATATATATATATATATATATATATATATATATATATATATATATATATATAGATATTAGTGCTGTCAACATTAATGCTTTAACGCATGCAGACTGTTTGAAAGGCACAGGTAAATATGTCATTCATCATGGGTTATTATAAGGATTGTTCTAAGTTCACTTAAATTAAAGGTTGTTAAATTTTGAAGCCTAATAAATGTAAAAAAATAAAATAAAAATGAATCGATGTCATGTTTAAAATTGGGGGAAAAAATACATTTCATTGAGACATCAGTAGCTGTAGGCTGTTAGTATCAGTGATACTGGCCTTCATTCATAAAAAAAGATGCCATTAAACAAGTATTTAACACACACATATATATATATATATATATATATATATATATATATATATATATATATATATATATATATATATATATATATATATATATATTATGTTATCTGAACCACATTAATTATTGAAGTTGATTGACAAAAGAAATGAATGTTGTTAATATATATTTATGCACATTTTACATTAAACCAAATGTAAGCAAGTCAAGTAGGAGCAAAAAAAATGTTATTGTACAAGTCTAGCGAGCCTAGGATTATATATATACTTAAAATGCATGATATATTTTAGTTCTGAAAAGCTATTTTAAAAAAATTAACTTAACCTTAAGAAGTACAATTTCTTTTTCTCAAGTTTGACTGTGCAATGAGAACCTATATGTTCCATATAAGTTCAAAGATGTTTTTTATTCATTTTATCATGCAATAACTTGAGTAATGGGGTAGAAGGTTGAGCTTAATGAATGTAGTCAACCAGGGTGAAAATGCAAACTTTTGAAAACGGTTTCAAAGTGCAAGTTTCCATGTTGACTAAAAAACAGCGATGTTATGTACAGTCTATAGCACCTATACTCTGAAAACTTAATATGCATGCGCATGACGTAGTGTTTCTTTACAAAGTGACACTGCCAACTACTGGACTGGCATGCGTAATACACACTTCTGTGTTTGTCATTTAAACACGATAATATCTGAAGATTGCAGTGGGTTTTATAAGTAAATATTGTCACTTCTTTTACTCCTTGAAACGCTTGCTTTGTGATATTAATAGTGTTTTAAAGGTTTATTTGTTTTAAAGCTGCAGCAGACAAAACATGCCCAAATTGATTCACATCTGTTGTTTTGAGTTGTAAACCCATGTGCTCCGAATATCTGCTTTCAATATATTCCCTGAGTTAGTTTGTACAGATTGATGGTGGTTATTGAAAGCAGGTTGCTATTATTTTGGGGTGTGCTGTGATTCTTATGACAGCAGTCCTGTTGTTTTTACAGCTGACCCTGAAGGAAATATTTGCATGCATTAGACATATGTCAAAGATACTTATTTATTTTGTTGTGTTCCCAACTCAATCCCATGACACTGGTGTTTTTTGGAGATGAAACTACTTATTCTGTATAATTTTTTCAGGTTCTGTAAACGAGAACACAGTCTGTCCAAATGTGATGTCACAATAACACATTTGCATATCAGAGCTTCAGAATCCATCCCATCAACCCCATGTACATACAAGTCATGTTACATTAACTGAGAAGCCAGACAATCCAGCTGATGTTTAAATAATTATTTTAGTCTTTCATATGAAGTGCGGTTGTAGACTACAGGACTAAGGTAATGACCTGATTATTGCTGCTTCTTTTGTCATTGTTCTTGTTTCATGCATAAAACAGTTTTTGATTTGTGATGCCGCTGTGATAAAAGCTTTATTTTCTCAGATTCTGAGTTTGTTTGTTTTGTTTTGTGGCTCTATAATCTTCTTAAATGTAAATATATTTAAATATAAGTATATGATAGCATTTCAAATATTTATTAATTCAGTTGTAATGTTATAATTTTAGACCTTACAGTACAATTAGGCAATGCATATCACTTATTTATTTCATTTTCACAGTTGCACAGATAATCAGCAAAAATGTGACAATAGTTTTTTCTGTGAAACATAAGTTACATCTATATCCCTCTGTTTCTGACCGCACACAGTGAAGAGATGAACATCTCCAGTGAGATCTTCCCCACTGATGGAACAAACTCTTCCAGTACCTCAAATGCTGCTGTGGGCCCTGGATTTAAACATTGGTTTTTTTATTCAATAATATGTGCTGCAAGTGTGCTGTTTGGTTTTCCTACCAACTCCTATGTGATATGGCTTATAGTGACAGGAACAGGGAATGGACTTGCAGCAGAGTTCTTCAGTCTCAACCTCTCCATCTTTGAGATGATCTACAGTCTAAACTCTCTCTTTGAACTTCTCAGTTCTTCTTTTTCTGTTCTCTCAAATGTGGTGAATTTTTTTCGAGGAATAGCCACCACTGGACGTCCTCTGTTTCAGTGTCTGATCTGTGTTGAGCGTTACCTGGCAGTGGTTCATCCTGTAACCTTTCTGAAGTTCAAACCTCTCAGATATAGAGTGATCTGCTCTGTTATTGTCTGGGTGGCAAGTTTGTCTGGCTATGGGCTGCTTACTACAATTTCAACGGTCAATGTCAAGTATCTTTCTATAGAATTCATATTGCCACAGTTCATCTTATATCTCTCCATCCAGTTGTTTTGTCTTGTGGCTGTTCTCAGAGCTCTGAAGCGGTCAGGACCAGGACAGAGAGGGAGAGAGAGAGAGGAGGAAAACCACATGAAGGGAAGAGCATTTATTATCATCCGAATAATTACTGTGACCATGGTCATCATATATGTTCCATTTATTATTTCAGTTTTCCTTTCTTTAAGTTCATCAGACGTTTCAGATGTCATCTCATATATTAGCTCCGCTTGTTTTAGTTTGGCTGGTTTAATGCTGCCTTTTCTCTTTCTTCATCGGGTAGGGAAACTGCCCTTTGTTAAATGGCAAATCCAATAATTTTACTTAACAAATGGCCTCTCGTTGTTTAAGAACACTTAATGTAAAATACTTCCACCTATTTCAACTTAAAAACTTAAGTTCAGTAATCAAATTGGCTGTACAAGTCATTTAAAATTCAATTATATTAACGGTAACTTAAAAATTGAGTTAAATCTCATATAAACTTTAAAATGTTGAAATTAGTTTGATCAGATAAAGCACTTCACTTAAAATAAACAAAAATCTGCATTTTTGTAAAATTCTCCTTCCTTTATTGGATGATTGGGTAATTAGTTTACTAATTAGGTCAGGTGTGATGGATCATGCTGATATAAGTTGTATCTTTCTGTGCTTGTTGTTTGCTTGACAAAGACCTTTTTGGGTCGAAATGTTTATTTTAATAAATTGATCTTTGGCAGTGTGCTCATTTTTGTTCATTTTTAATAAAGAAATATAAAAACATAAGTTGCCATGATTTACTGATCATATTGACTATGCACTCTCATTGCTTTAGTAATCCCTCTTCATTCATGCAACTATAATGTGCATTTTTATATTTTAAAATGTATTCTATTAATGTTTATTCTATCTAATCCTTTACTGATTAAAAAAAAAAAAAACTCAAGAACTGTGAGTGATATAAGAGATTGTGTTTTTATTTAAACTCATGACAAAAAAAAAAAGTGCTTTTGCTAAACAACTAACCATGAAGCCAGATTATTTTATTTTTATAGTAACTTTCAGACCTATATTGCTCAATCCTACAGTATACTGACAATGATGAAGTCATCCTGTTCCTATTCTTATATATGTCTTGCATTAATTTGCATACTGATATGATATTGGTTCTGTCCAGGGACGTGGGAACTATATTGTGAGAGGGATTCTTCTGGGGGGTGGGGGGTACAGGACAGCCTCTGTCTCGTTCACTTCACGTCTGTGGGCGTTACGCACAGCTCAGTGTGGCCCAGGCGGCGCCAGGATTCCAGTTTTGGATGGGCCAGACCAATTGTGGATGGGCCTTAAATTAAAAATGTTAAATAAAAAAAATAAAAAAAAAAACGTTATCCAATCACTGCTTAACCTAATAAAAAATATTGACTAATATAGCCTACTGTTATATTATCTGTGCGTATACATAATATAGATTTTAATAGCTTGATGCTCTTTAAATATTTTGTTGCATTGTTAAAAGTTTCGGTGCATAGGACAGACCTATTCGCGATCGCTCTCCATGGTTCTGACCAAAGAAGAGCACTTTGGAATCTCCATTACGCATGAAACGCATCATACCTGGGCTGCGTTTCCCGATAACATTGTCTCTTAGCGCGCTACGAAGACTCTTAAGGTATAACTTAACTAAAGGTATACTACCACTAAAGGTATATCATTACTAGGGGTCTTCAGGGCTATCATCCACTCGCGAGGCATAGGCGTTGAAAGGCAGAGGCGCTGGCGCCCTCCTAGCAACGCACTGTAAAAAATGTCCGTAGATTTAACAGTAATATACCTTAGAAATGCTACAGTATAAAACCGTATTTCATAAAACATGCGAAAACCGTAGAGTTTACAGTGGAAAAACTGTAATTAGTTTTACGGAGTAAGATCATAAATTTAACAGGTAAAAACCTATGAAAATACGGTTTATTGGAGTAAAATTAACAGTACACTGTGTTAATTGCCATAAAAAAGAAAACATTATTTTGTCTTAAAATTATTCTTATTACAAATACATCAACATATTTGACCCCCCTGTGCAGTTAAACACCACAATGCAAGAAACATAACCAGTTTTAATATGTGTGATAAAAACATATTTTTTTCCATGTAAAATTGTAATAAAATGACTTCTATACTTTTTTAAGCCTAAATTGTCTGCCTAAAAAATGTTCACCTTGACATTTTTAACTTTTGAGAATTGAAATATTGTTTTTATTTAATTACAGTTTTAGACGTAAAAATGTGTGCTAAGAAATTTTTGTCTCTGCCCTCAGGAATTAAGTTAAGAAAGTCCACTAACCAAGCATTTAAAAAAATAACCGTTAAGCATCATCCAATCAAGATTGCGCCTTGCCTCCTTGAACAAAGGATGTGATTGGCTGAATACTCCTTGGCGCGGAGCACACATGAAACGTTATGCGCGTTCCCGAACTTCCCCCATTTCAACAGTGATGATTCTGGTGAAGCACTGTCGGAGCTAAACTGCTAATTAGTGGATATTTTGTGTATATATAAATCTACATAGGCACATTGGTAAGTTGGATTAAACGGTTTTAGCAACTTAGGCAGCGCATGTTAGCACACTTGAGAGCTCTAAAACGTGAAATACTCTGTAAAATACTATGTTGTTAAATACTATGTACATTGCTAAGTAGAATCAAACCGTTTTAGCAGTGCGTCGTATTAAATAGGCTAAGTTACGAGTAAATTAGCATGTGACGTACCCTGTTTTCATGCAGTCCAGAAAGTTCAGACCAGTATTTAAAATATCATTTAAGTGCTTGAAATCGTAGTAGTGTGTGTTTGTTCACGTAGTTTAAATGTTTAGCTGTCAGTTCTGTGGGATATCAGTTCAAACCCTTCGGGAGCATGTTTTACATAACAAACTTCACCGCAATGAACCACGGTGCGTGTTTAAGTGTGCTGCAACAGATTGCCACGAATCGTTTCGTTCATACGGAGCATTTAAGGCTAATTTTTACCGTAAACATACTGTAGATTCACGTGTTGCTACTACACATGCCCTTACGGTGTTTACATGTAATATTTCTATGTGCCAACACCAGTGTCGCGATGTCAAAGAACTAATCGCTCACTTAAAGGAACATATCGCTGAAGGGCGTGTTGTGACATGTCCGGTGACAGGATGTAATCATACTTTCACTGTAAAGTCATCGTTTACTTCCCACATGTCCAGAAAGCACAGGCAGTGTCGCGTAGACAGTATAAGTGATCTTTATAGAGAGACAGTTTCTCAGTCTTTTGAAACTGAACCTTTAGTTACAGGCCCCACAGAGGGATCTAGTGAGACTGATGAAGGTGAAGTTCATCTTACAGAGAATTTCAGTGATCTGTTTCTCAGAAATATTAGTCTTTTCTACTTGAAATTACATGGGCAGTTTCTTCTGCCAGCATCAACTATACAAAATATTGTTGAAGAGATGCAGAGCATACATGAACTTGGACAGACATATTCTTTGAATAAATTGAGTGCATTCCTGAAAAATGATTTAGAGTTAACAGATGAGGACATTGGTAGAATATGTGATGTTGTGAAGGAATCTGACCTATTCACCATTAGTCATGCAGGACCAATGAGAACAAATTTTTCAAGAACAAAGGCTTTTAAAGAGATGTTCAGATACACAGAACCTGTAAAGTTGTACTTAGGAACAGATGAAACGAGGTCACAGAGGTTTGCCTACTATGTTCCTCTGAAAGACACTTTGAGATGTTTACTGGAGTCTGACTTATGGCAAAAATGTGCTGCACAGGATACATGCTTACCCTGCACAGATGTGCTTTGTGATGTCAGTGATGGTCAGGTATACAAAAACAATGAGTTATTCTCTCAAAACGCATCATGTCTCAAACTAATTCTATATCAAGATTCTTTTGAGGTGGTGAACCCATTAGGTTCAGCAAAAAGCAAGCACAAAGTACTAGCAGTATATCTGTCTCTGGCTAATTTACCACCTCATATAAGATCAAGTACAGACCACATGTCACTTGTAATGCTGTGTCGTGAAAAAGATTTCAAACACTTCGGACATGAGAAAGTTTTCTCCAGGCTAATTGCAGACTTAAAGGACTTGGAAGATAATGGAATAACTATGGCAGAGGAAACCGTTAAAGGGACTGTTTTGTGCATTGCAGGTGACAATTTGGGGTCTCACAGTATCGGTGGATTCACTGAAAATTTTAGTGTCTCCGAATATTTCTGCAGGTATTGCCTGATAACACGAAGAGATTTTGAATCGGATCCAAATGCATGTGGGTCTCCGCGCACTCCTGAAAACTACAATTCAGCTGTAGACATTTTACAATCTGAGGGACAACAAAACGTTGAAGGTATAACATGTAAGTCAATTTTTAATTCATTGAATTACTTCAATGTTTGCATGCCTGGCCTGCCACCTTGTTTAGGCCATGACATTTTTGAGGGTATCCTTTCCTATGATTTAGCCCTTTACCTGAAGTACTTCATCAAGCAGAAAAAGTGGTTCACCTATTCAGTTTTGAATAGACGCATTAAGCAGTTTAAATACAGTGCATCTGATGCATTAAGTAAGCCATGTGCAGTGAGCTCCAATGGAGTAAAGCTTTCTGGTCAGGCTATTCAGAACTGGAATTTTCTAAGACTTCTTCCTGTGATCATGGGTGACAAGGTAAAGGAGCCCATGGATGATGTTTGGCAGTTGACCCTTCAACTGAAAGATATTGTTGAGATGATTTGTGCACAGAGGATTTCATTGCCTGAGGTTGCATACCTTGACGTTCTTATCCAAGAGTATCTTGCTTGTAGATTATCTCTCTTTCCAGGACAAAGACTAAAGCCAAAGCATCACTACTTGTGACACTATGCTGCACTGATTTTAAAGTTTGGTCCTTTAATCAGATTGTGGACGATGCGCTTTGAGAGTAAGCACAGTTACTTTAAAAGATGTGCTAGGAACTTGAAGAATTTTAAAAACTTGTGCTTCACTCTCTCTGAAAGGCATCAAATGTTCCAGGCCTATCTGTCAGAAGGGTCAATGTGTGATTTAACTGTAAGAGTAAAAAACAGCACTGCATTTTACCAAGAGCTGTATGGTGATTCTGTTAAAGATGCAGTGAGGTGCTTTGGTTTTACAGAGAATAATACCAAAGTCTCAGCAGAAGTAATGTACAGGGGTACGTTATACAGAAAAGGCCAGTTCCTTGTGACAAATAATATGGACTCCGTAGAGTTTGGAGAACTTGCACTTGTTCTCATAAAAGATAAAGTCATTCATTTTCTGTTGAGAAAGTTTGTAGCAGAGTTCATCCCTGAATACCATTTGCATGAATTGAAAAATCAGACTGAAGTAATGCAATGTGTGAAAATTAATGACCTGGCAGATTTCTATCCTTTAACTTCATATGTGATGAATGAAAAACTGGTTATTCCATTAAAACACAGCGTGATGTCACACTGAATGTGTTTGTTGATCTGTATTTTCTCATACTTGGTTTATTTATCTGAATGACTGTTACTTGGTTGTTTTCAGAAATGGGAGAATCAGAGATGAACATTTCAAACATAACCAGTGCCATTGATGACGTATTACCGGATCTCCCAATCACAACAAAAAAATCTCTTGAGGACACCATAAAATCTCTTGGAGTAGAGACCCCAGAAGATTTCAGATTTCTTCAGGAATCTGATCTTGTTTCTGTACTGAGGCCCATTCAAGCCAGGAAATTTATTTCTGTTCTAAAGGAGACCAGTAAGTCCATGCATTTGTTTTAGTTACAAAAACCTTACAGGGATAGTTCACCCAAAAATGAAAATTTGATGTTTATCTGCTTACCCCCAGCGCATCCAAGATGTAGGTGTCTTTGTTTCTTCAGTAGAACACAAATGATGATTTTTAACTGCAACTGCTGCCGTCTGTCAGTGGTGTAATGCAAGTCAGCGGGAACTTGGACTATAAGAGTAAATAAAACACAACAGACAAATCCAGATTAAACTCTGCGGCTCGTGACGACACATTGATGTCCTAAGACACGAAACGATCAGTTTGTGCAAGAAACCGAACAGTATTTATATCATTTTCTACCACTAATACACCACTATGTCCAACGGCATTCATCACTCGATTCGTTTGGTCTGATCGCGCTCTGTGGGAGCGGCAGTGATGTCTCGCGCATATCCTTCAGTGAGAGCGAGACATCACTGCCGTTGTCAGAGCGCGATCAGACCAAACAAATCGAGTGATGAATGCCGTTGGACATAGTGGTGTATTAGTGGTAAAAAATGATATAAATACTGTTCGTTTTCTCGCACAAACTGATCGTTTCGTGTCTTAGGACATCAATGTGTCGTCACGAGCCGCAGGGTTTAATTTGGATTTGTCTGTCGTGTTTTATTTACTCTTATAGTCCAAGTTCCCGCTGACTTGCATTATACCACTGACAGACGGCAGCGGTTGCAGTTAAAAATCATAATTTGTGTTCTACTGAAGAAACAAAGTCACCTACATCTTGGATGCGCTGGGGGTAAGCAGATAAACATCAAATTTTCATTTTTGGGTGAACTATCCCTTTAATGGTCAGACAAATAAAATAAGACATTTCTTTTGTTATTAACAGTGAGTGAAAAAACTGTGACCTTTAAGTAACTGTAAAAACAAGCTTGTCTGAAATTTACAACTAGTCATTCTAAATGAGCTCCTGATTTGACATGACGAGGGCAATAAATGATGATGATAGTTGGACCAGGAATAGTTCAACCAAAATTAAAACTAAGTACCTGCATATGACTTTTTTACAGCACACATTTCCGAAACCCCAAGGCGACAAGACTGTTCATCTCCAGGATCTTCTCTGTCCCAAAGTTCTTCGTCCTCTTCTTTCAGCAGTTCCTCCCCTCTTAATGTAAACTGGGTGGACAGCTTCGAAGTCCCATGGAAAAAGTTTCCTGAGGAATTAATGCAGGCACTTGAGAGACAGAAAAGGCCTAGTCCTCGGCTGCGCAGGGAAATGGTGAGGATTGTTGTTGCAGCGATGATGAAAGTTTGTGCTTGTCCAAGTAGGAAGAATTTAACGGAAGTCGCCAAAAGAATGGTTGCCAAATATCCAAAGTCTTTGCAAGATGTAATTGAAGACAGTGTGATTGGTCCTGGATACTACTCCTTGGTCAAACAATTTCAAACCAGAGTTGAAAATGCAAGAAGGACCAGCACACCAAAAATAAAAAAGCGTGTTCATGATACAGATGAATGTGACACTGACGAAGTCACACCTGAAAAAAGAGCTGCGGTCCAAGATACATATGGCTGTGTTAATTGGGAAGTTAAATTTATGCCCCTCAGTGAAACTGCCGAGAGTCAGCAGTTGAAAAAAGAGAAAATGAAGAATCTATTGCAAACAACTGAATGGGATGAAGAAGAAATGAAGGCTCTCATGAGGTCTACATTCTACAGTCAACGAAAAGATATCAACAAAGGAACAGACATGAAAACCCTCACTGATGAGTGGCCATATTTGTTTCAGGAAGGTGGAATGGAAGTTCACTTTAAAAACCTCACAGGAATACCACTTAAAGAGACCTTCCTGAACAGCATTGACCGAAAAGGAAATAGGCTGTTGAACTTCATGAGGAATGTTTGCGCAAACAAGAACAAGGGTGTCTTACAGACTGTCACAAAACTACAAGTTTTGAGAGCACAGAGAAATGGTTGCTCAGAGGATGTGAAAGACATGATCCTTCTACTTCTGTCTTATTTTGATGAGAAAGAGGAGTTCCTCCTTCATTATGTAGAAGAGACAAGCCTCGCAAAGGATGTAGAGTTAGAAAACCTGCCTGTGACGCCGTGCATTATTGTGTGTGGTGAGTAAAAGTTTTGTTAATTTACAGTAGAACCCTTAAGCTTTAATTTGTACATGTTTAGTTATAAAGTTTATGTTTGAATACCACTTGCAGAGTATGCAAAATGATAGGGTTTCCCAAAAATTAAAATTCTGTTATTATTTACTCACCTTCTTATCATTTTAAATCTGTATGACTTTGCTCTCCAGAACACAAAAGAAGATATTAAAAAAAAATGCTGATAACTTAACAGCAGTGGCACCCATTGACTTCAATTGTATAGTAACAAAAACAACACAAGTGAATGGGGGCCAGTTACCAACATTCTTCAAAATTGTGTTCTGGTGAAGAAAGAAAGTCATAGAGTTTGAAATGACAAGAGGGTGAGTAAATAAGACAATTACAATTTTTGGTAAACTATCACTTTAAGTACTAACAGTTTGTGTTATATTCTCGTCATATATGTAAATACACAATTACCTTACATGCTCATAACTTTATGTATATTGCATTGAAATGTATCTACAGGACCCTCCTGCTATGCCGCTGTCCGATTCATGCTTGTTGTGGACCGCAAGATTGTAAATGATGACATCACTTCTTTCATCTCTGCTGTTTGCCTAATGTTTGGCAGTTATTACTGCTTCAACATTCACTACCCAACTGAGCTGGCGTCAGTGCTTGAATTCCTGCAAAGGTATGTAAAGACACTTAGGAGGGGAGATTCATTACAAAGTAGCTTCATTTAGTTATAAATGTTTTTTTTTTTTTCTTTTTTTCTCTCAAGGTGTTTTTTCATCATCAATCCAGAGAAGGGAACAAAGGTGGTGGAAAAGAAAAACAAAAAGCGGCTCCCAGTTAACCCAAGAGTCTTCTCACTTATCTCTGACCTTTCTGATCATGAATGGCGAGAGACCTCGTGAAGGTGGTCTGCAGACTGTTTCCAAGTTCATACTCGTGGTGAGAGACTTTAAGGTGGTCTGCAGACTGTTTGCAAGTTCGTACTCATGGTGAGAGACTTTAAGGTGGCCTGCAGACTGTTTCCTAGTTCGTACTCGTGGTGAGAGACTTTGTAAAGGTGGTCTGCAGACTGTTTCCAAGTTCATACTCTTAACATTGAAATGTTAATTGTTACCGCAAGTTCAGTGGTATAATATATTCTGCAAGCACTTGTATTGTGCCTCCTACTTTTTCTTACTGTAAATTAGGGCTGGGCGATATATCTAATGATATGATCATGCGCATCTATTCAGTAAATCTGGTTCTGTGATTACCGCTAAATCACCATAACCTGCTTTCAAATGGCGCTGCATTTAATAGACAGAGCCGTAGATCACTGACAAGCTACGCAATATCACGTTCATTATCGAAGGTGATAATGAACGCAATATTGCGTAGCTTGTCAGTGATCTACGGCTCAATGCTGCACCATTTGAAAGCAGGTGATGGCTATTTAGCGGTAATCATAGAACCAGATTTACTGACTAGATGCGCATGATCATATCATTAGATATATCGCCCAGCCCTACTGTAAACGTTAATCTTTACCTAACTTCCCAAGAAGTTTAAAATGAGGATGTTTTTAGCAGTTTTTTAAATTCTACATTTAAATTTCAAATGTACACTGAACTGACTGATCTTAATTAAAACACTGTTTACCTGTTGAAACACAAGAACAGAAAAATGCAGAAATTCCTTGTCTTAACATGCCTGCCATTCTTTATTAAAAATACTTGGGACCACAGTGATGTCTTTGTCTTTTGTAGATATTGATGGGTATTGATTTGATTTAGGTTTGCAAATGTAAGATATTTATCAATTAGTATAACAGAACGGTTATTTTAATAGCTTCTTAAAGGTTAAATCCGAATGTTTAGCAAATAATTATAGGGTTTAACTGTAAATATTACAAGTTAAACTTTTAAATTAGACAGTGCAGAACTGTAAAAAATATGGTTATGAACTGTAAATAATACAGTGTAAACCCTGGAATTTGACTGGTGAAAACTGTTGTTCTAACAGCATAAACAAGTAAATGAGACGGTTATGAACCGTAAAAAAGACAATTAACAACCGTAAAATATACGGTACAGTGGGTACAATCCCGTACAACCTATAACGTTGCAACCGTATTTTTGACGGTAAAGTTCTGGCAACCACAGCTGCCGGTTTTTTACCGTAAAATATACGGTTTATTTTTTACAGTGCGGCGCTGTTTTTGGTAAAACATGATTTTGACGACTTCATTAAGTTTTGTTTTATAGAAAACTCTTTTTAAAAGATATTCGTTTTGTATAAATTGTATCTTAATTTTGATCAATGTTTTATCAATCAATTGCCCGTATTTAATAAATAAGAAGCAAATATATAGCAGACAATGTAATAACCTTAGTGTAATTGACAGAATTACTAAAAAATATTTTGCTACTTAAAAGTTAAAGATTTTTTTTTTGTCACGCATGCATGCATGTCTATTTCCCTCATATTAAATATAAAACGCATGTGGACTGATATTTTTCCAATGTCTGGACTCCTTTATTAATGGAGCATATAAATAGACGTTTCAATATATTGGTATTAAATGCATTTTCTGAGAATTTATATTTCAAGTTTTTACTGCAAATGTCGCAATGCGCGCTGTTTGGTCCGTCAGTGCTTGAGTCACTGATCACATTAGAATAAAATATCTCATAATAAAATACAAAATTGACTGATTTATGAATATGCATAGCTCTCATCAGTCGGAAATACAGATAAACGCTTTCATTTGTTGTATTTTTGATCCTGAAAGAAAACAGAACAACAAAAGAGCGAATCATAGGCCTACGTGGAGTCTGTACGTGTTAACCCTCGTTTACACTGCACGCGTGTGCGGCGCGTTGCGGCTACCGGAGCTGATTCGCGGCCACTTTAGTCGCGTGCTGAAACGATGTTCATGGGCGTTTCATGTTTTCATATGAGAACATGATCACGTCGACACGCCGGTCGTGACTCTTCTTTCTCCAGGAAGCTTGAGTCCCCTCTGTTGTTGGCCAGCTGCTGCTTGTGTGTAAAAGCACAGCCGTGGGTCTGCCTGACACTCTGGGAGACCGTGGAGAACAGCGAGAGCAAAACTCCTCTGCGTGTTGTGTGCCGTCGAGCTGCAGGGCTGCAGCGCGGGTTGTCACAGCAACCCAGCGCTCGCTCGGCGTTCTAGATGTGCGGTTCCCTTGCCTAATCTCCATGGTAGCGCCCTCTCTGGTGCACCAGAAGAGGTCTACTCTGCTGATATGGCTTGGGCGACATGAGGTTGAGGTGTTCCTTCGGGGAACCAATCCCCTAGGGCCCCTCCCTCTCCAGCGCATTGCAAGCTGTGCAGTTTCTGGATTGGATTGCTGGTCCTTCTCATAGGGGAACCTAGCATTTCATTCAGAGCTCCAGCTGAGGGACAGATGTTGATTGCAGCATCGGAGAGAGTGCTGTTATGGTCTGGAAATGAGGGTGACGCTGCCCACTGTAATGGTGTGTGCTTATGCTGACTCAGATTCGGAGTTTACAGCCATGCTTTCCTAGGTCTTCCAGATGTGCATGGAAAACTTGGCAGTATGGAGGTATATTGGTGCCATAAATATGGAATGCCAAAAGTGCCAAAATCTGCATAAGTTTTTCCTCTCTCACTACCCTCTTGGATGGGGTGGCTGTACACAGACCACACCCACCCTGCATGTGAGGCCAAGGCACTCTTTATGCATGAGGTTAGTTCTGTGCTGGGGTTGAGCTGCGCTTGTTGACTAACCGTGATCAAAGTCATGGCGCAGGCCCTCAGCCAGACGATGTCCACCTCAGTTGTCCAGAAGTGCCCCCTGGCTTACCTTGTGAGGTGCGAGAGGTTGTCAAGCTAAATGCTTTCTCAATGCTCCCATCTTACGAGGTGGCCTTTTCGGTGATACTGTCGAGGACTGAGCCCAGTGGTTCTCCTCAGTTAGTAGCGGATCGGGGACCTTCCCATGACAAACCATTGAGCTCCTCTTGGGCCGCCCCTCAGTCTGCTCGTCGCCAAGGGTGTCGTCCCCTGCAAGAAACTCCGGCCCAGCATGCTCTGTTGTGTCCATTGCGGGAAGAGATGACGCCTCCCGTCTCTGCAGCTGTTTAAGTGGTTGGTGACAATCACCCCTGAGACGGGCGACCCAGAGATGGGTGGGGCTGCTCTTTCCACCCCTGGAGGAGGTGTTGTTGCCCCTGTCTTGCGTGCAGAGATCGCAATCCTACTGGCGAAGGACGCGATGGAGCCGTCCCCGAGATTGGTTTGCAGCGATCGACCTGAAGGACACGTACTTCCATGTCTCGATTCTTCCGCGACACAGGCCATGCGCTTTGCGTTCGAAGGTCGAGCATATCAGTACAGAGTTCTACCCTTTGGGCTGGCCCTGTCTCCCCAGCGTCTTTAAGAAAGTCGTAGAGGCAGCCCTTGTTCCCATGAAATGTACATGTTACATGTTGCAGGGTGTTCGCATTCTCAACTACCTCGACGACTGGCTCATTCTAGCACAGTTGCGGGGTCAGTTGTGCGAACACAGGGATTTGGTGCTCAGACACCTCAGCCAGTTGGGTCTTCAGGTCAACTGGGAAAAGAGCAAACTCTCCCCTGTGCAGAGGATCTCTTTTCTCGGTATGGAGCTGGATTCGGTCGAACAGATAGCACGCCTCACAGAGGAACGTGCTCAGTCGTTGTTGAACTGCCTGAATACGTTCAATGGCAGGACAGTGGTCCCACTGAAATTCTTTCAGAGGCTCCTGGGGCATATGGCGGCCGTGGCGGCAGTAACCCTGCTCGGTCTGCTTCATATGAGATCGCTTCAACACTGGCTTCATGGCCAAGTCCCGAGATGGGCGTGGCAACGCGGCACATTCCGGGTGCCAATCACTCAGGAGTGCCGCCAAGCTTTCAGTCCGTGGTCGGCCCTTTTGTTTCTCCAGGCAGGAGTGCCCCTAGAAGTGTCCCGGCATGCTGTGGTATTCAAAGATGCTTCTGCCACCGGCTGGGGTGCCACGTACAATGGGCATGCAGTGTCAGGGGTTTGGACGGGACCCCATCTGCATTGGCACATCAATTGCCTCGAGTTGCTAGCAATACGTCTTGCTCTGAGCTGCCTCAAAGGGCCGCTACGGGGCAAGCATGTACTACGCAACTTGCCCACCATTTCCTTCTCTGGTGTCAGAAGCGTCTGAGGTCGCTTCGTGCCATTCTTGTCCCTGGTGTGCTCAACCATGTGGCCGACGAGCTATCACGAGCTGAGCTGCCAGGAGAATGGCAACTCCACCCCCAGGTGGTCCAGCTGATCTGGAGAGTTCGGAGAGGCTTAGGTAGACCTGTTTGCCTCACCGGAAACCTCCCACTGCCAGTTGTTTTACTCCCTGTCTGAGGGAACACTCGGGACAGACGTACTGGCACTCAGCTGGCCCCGGGGCCTTCGCAAATATGCGTTTTCCCCCAGTGAGCCTACTTGCACAGACCCTGTGCAAAGTCAGGGAGGACGAGGAGCAGGTCCTCTTAGTTGTGCCCTATTGGCCCAACCAGACCTGGTTCCAAGAACTTTCACTCCTTGCAACAGCCCTCCCTGGACCATTCCTCTGAGGAAGGACCTTCTTTCTCAGAGAAGGGGCACTCTTTGGCACCCGCGTCCAGACCTCTGGAAACTCCATGTCTGGTCCCTGGACGGGACGCGGAGGTTCTAGGTGACTTAACCCCCGAGGTACTTAACACCATCACTTCAACACATGCACAGTCTACGAGACGTGCTTACGCCTCGAAGTGGAACCTGTTCGTAGAGTGGTGTTCTTCTCGCCGAGAAGACCCCCGAAGATGCTCGATCAGAGTCATGCTTTCCTTCTTGCAGCAATGGTTGGAGCATAGGCTGTCCCCTTCCACCCTCAAAGTCCATACTGCTGCTATCTCCGCATATCACGACCACATAGATGGCAAGTCTGTTGGTCAGCACGACCTGGTCGTCAGGCTCCTTAGGGTGGGCGAGTCAGTTAAATCCTCCTCGTCCTCCCTCCATACCCTCTTGGGACCTTGCTCTGATGCTAAGAGCACTCCAGATTGCTCCCTTTGAGCCCTTGCAATCAGCAGACTTAAAGATTCTGTCTATGAAGACTTTGCTGCTGGTGGCATTGGCCTCCGTCAAGAGGGTAGGGGACCTGCAGTCATTTTTGGTCGACGAATCATGCCTAGAGTTCGGGCCGGGTGACAGCCACGTGGTACTGAGACCCCGGCCTAACTGTGTGCCCAAGGTTCCTACCACTCCCTTCAGGGAACAGGTAGTGAGCCTGCAAGTGCTGCCCTCGGAGGAGGCAGACCCAGCCCTGGCTTTGCTCTGTCCAGTTCTCGCTTTGCGACTGTACATAGACAGAACCCAAAGCCTCAGGACCTCAGACCAGCAGAGGGGAAAGGCTGTCTCCAAGCAGAAGATGGCCCACTGGATAGTGGATGCCATCGCCCTGGCTTACCAAGCTCAGGGCATGCCCTGCCCACTCAGGTTGCATGCTCACTCCACGAGAGGTGTCGCATCCTCCTGGGCGCTGGCTCGTGGCGCCTCGCTGACAGACATTTGTAGAGCTGCGGGCTGGGCGACACCTAACACGTTCGCTAGATACTATAGCCTTCATGTTGAGCCGGTCTCCTCCCGTGTTCTCGCCACAGGTCAGAGGCACGGAGAGGCCCCGGCTTAGTGTCGGCTTGCTGCGCTAAATGCGCTTCATTTCTCCAGAGAGTCCCTACAAGGCAGACCCTGTCGAGTCCTCCAATATCCCTTCGGCAGCCGACGTGACGGAACGTCTGGTGCCAGGCCTATACTTCGTTTTATCCTTGAGAACCGGGTTTAGGCTGGGTTCCATATGTGTGACCCTACGGGGATCCCATCTGGTTGGTTCCACGGTTGCTCCTAAACGAAGCCTGTGTCTTTCCCTCTGGGAGAACCTACCCTTCATCGGGTTGGAGTCACCCCAGCTCTTCCATATGTAGCACAGCCCTACAGGGTTAGTCCATATGTACTTCTCCACATAACTCCTTCGGGGAAGGATGTGGTTTCCGCAGCGTTCCTTTCCCAGCGAAAGGGTACACTTTCCCAGCGTTATCCAATAGTCTCACTGAATGGGTTTTGGGGAACAGCATTGATCGACACTCTCTGTGTTAGCCCTGTCCCACCATCCTCAGGCAGGGGGTTCAGGTGGCTTACAACAGAGCGCTGGAAGGGGGCAGCTCCTGTGGCGCTTTGGTAGGGATTCCTATTCGTCGGTCTGTCCGACGTACGTCGAACGTGACCGACTGAATGGAAACGTCTCTGTTACAAAGGTAACCCTCGTTCCCTGAAGGAGGGAACGGAGACGTACGTCCCGTCGCCACAGTCGCTGTACCCCACTGATGCTGCCGCCTATCCGGTTCGGCTCCTCAGCGAAAACCTGAAGATGAAACGCACCTGCTGCTCATTATATACCCGTGCTGCGAAGCGAGCAGCTGATGCATATGATTGCATGCCAATGTGCATTGGCTCGTTTTAGTTACACTCGAAGTAGATTGGCCTCTCTAGTGAGATTCCTATTCGTCGGTCTGTCCGACATACGTCTCCGTTCCCTCCTTCAGGGAACGAGGGTTACCTTTGTAACAGAGACATTATACTTAAAGGTACACATTATAACTTTTGACACTCTAGCGGTTAATAAACAAATTTGTAGTAAATTGTCTCTCTGTTTATGTCTATGATGAGTCACACGGGTAGTGTGGTTGTCGTCCCGGTGGTCAAAACTAGTCCAAATAGAAACATTTTTTTTTAGGTGTAGAGTAGTAATTCAGGATAACTTCTTTTTCTTCTTAACTAATCTTGAGTTATACTTTCTCAATGAACTTTACCTTTATCTCTGCATATGTTGCCTTGTGTTCTAAAATAAAGAAATGTGATCAAAGAAATTTATCACATTTAGAAGTAAAATATACGAAATATGCAGAATAATTATATAATTATATCCACTCCACACAAATGCTTATTCACTGTTGAGAAAAAGAGATTTGTTTTACAAATTGTGTCTAATCCGTGTATAGAATTACTTATTTTACTAAAGCATAATCCCTGAATAACCATTTCACATCCCCGACTTGAGTATACAGATACTGATTAACTTCTGTATTGTTGTTGCATTGATACTCTTGTCTCATCTTGTGTATGTAACATTGTCTTTAATAAGCAAATATGATGCAAAAATTTGAATTCAGGGCTGAGAATATGTTCCCCTTGTGAAACAAATCGACTGGGAGGGCAAAATTATAACTATATCTATAACCCCCACGGATCATTTATTTCTGATTTCATTTTTAATCACTCTAGACAACTGTTACAGGACAAAGGTAAATGGTTGATTTATTCTGCTTGTTTAAAAGACAACAATACAGTGCATTGCATTTCAGAGTCATTTAATATCCAGTGTAGCATTTTGAAAGTTTCTTCTACTGAAAACTGAACACGCCTATTGAAAATGTGAATTTTTAGAGTAAATTTAATTTCAGTCCCAGAATGTTCTGGTGGTCTAACACTTGTTTCTCTCCTTCATAGATCACAGTGAAGATATGGACGTTCCAAGTGAGATCTTCACCGCTAATGGATCAAACTTCTCTAATCACTTCTCTTTCAATGATACTGGAGTGGAAATTGGTGTTGAAGAGATTGTATATATCATCACAGTTGTGTTTGGTCTTCCTACCAACTCCTATGTGATATGGCTTATACTAACAGGATTAGGGAATGGACTTTCGGCAGAGTTCTTCAGTCTTAATCTCTCTGTCTGTGAGATCTTTCTCTGTCTGATCAATGTCTTCTCTTTTTCCACCCGTTCGTTAGTACTGTCCATTGTTGCTTTGTATGGACAAGGAATATCCATCACTGGTCGTCCTCTGTTTCAGTGTCTGATCTGTGTTGAGCGTTACCTGGCAGTGGTTCATCCTGTAACCTTTCTGAAGTACAAATCTCTCAGATATAGAATGATTTGCTCTGTTTTTGCCTGGACTATAATTTTTGTTTCATGTGGGCTCAATGTTTTGCTGATGTTTTTTGCGCTCTTTAATGTTTTTTTTAGTTTTACGCTGGCACAGATCTTCCTCTTCGTCTTCATCCAGTTGTTTTGTCTTGTGGCTGTTCTCAGAGCTCTGAAGCAGTCAGGACCAGGAGAGAGAGGGAGAGAGAGAAAGGAGGAAAACCACATGAAGAGAAGAGCGTTTCACATCATTCTTATAACTACTGTGACCATGATTATCATGTATGCTCCATGTATTATTGCAGAGCTCATTTTCTTGAGTTTAGATTGTGATTATGATACAATAGCATCTATCGCAGAGACTAGCTTTTCTTTGGGTGGTTTGGTGCAGCCTTTTCTCTTTGTCCATCGGGTGGGAAAACTGCCCTTCCAGCTGCATTAGATTTTATGGGAACAGCCAGGCAAAATATTGTTTCTGTGTTTGATCAGTAGTACTCTGATTGCGATCGAGCTGTAGGCTACATAACATTTTTAAAAGTTAACTACATGACATAAAATGTAAAAATACAAAGAATAATAGTGTTTTTTAGTGTTATTTATATATATTAGACATGCTCCATCATTTTGAGTCGTTCTGACCCAGGAACACATAAATATGAGATTTATTCAAACATTCATTAAAACAATTAAGAAATGAATGAAGAAAAAGACAGGCTATATGGGCTGATTCATTATAGGCTATTAGTGCATTTATTTACAATTTTAAGTTAACGATATGCTTGAACTAACAAGCTACTAAGAACAACTTCCAACATCACGTGACATGTTTTTCACACTCTTTTTTTGCAATTGAAATGCTTATTGTGCAATTGAATGAGCAATCACGCATTTCATTAAGTTGTATTATAGCTATCTATCAAGTACTCATTCGTGTTTATGCATAGGTTAATTAGTAGGAAAGTAGAAGCAATGATCACTTGTGCTCCATGCTCTTGTTTGAAAGAAGGCAGATGAGTCATTCACTCCACATTAAGCAGAGTCAAAACATTTGTGGTTCACATTTTGTTGTACAATTTAAATAATTTGAAAGCTGAGCTTTGTACTATCAAAAATAAAATAACAGAAATTTCTCTAATCTTTATACTGTATGTGAATAAATGATCCAAAATGAATAAATTCACATATGCTACAGTCAGTCAGACTTGCAAATGCTATACTGAGAGATTCAAAATTTAAAAAGAACAAAAAAAAAACACTGTATTGGTCTATAGGCTATTTTTACTGGAAAAGCTGAAGCCTACTATTTTGGAAAAAAAACAAAAAACAAATGTTGTCTTACAATACGAAAGTTAAGTTCCCATTCAGTCAGTCACGTTCAACGTTACGTCGATACTGACGTAATGGGGTACAAAACGAGCCAATGGGAATTGGCCAGTGAGATTTACCGGTGAGAGAACCAGCCTACTCACTTCCATTCATACTTTTGCTTCGGAGCCGAGCGGTTGTACAGTGATCGCTCTTATAATTCACCTCTACTGAGAGTAAATTTCTGAGCAAATAACAGCAATTTCAATTTCTATCAGGAGAACACTCCGAAAACAGCTATTTTAATTGCTATTTTGTTAGCAGCTCGTCGAGGGATCTCTCTGCAGGTGTGATGCTGCATGCGCCCAACATGTGGATACAGCGTTCGTGGGTGATTCATGTTCTCGAGGGAACATGATCATGTCGACACGCAGGTCGTGACTCTCCTTTCTCGTAAAGGTTTGAGTCCCCTTTGTTGTTGCCCACTGGCCAATTCCCATTGGCTTGTTTTGTACCACTTGTAGGGGATTGGGCTCCCAAGCAAGACCCCATTACGTCAGTATCGACGTTATAGTGTTGGTTTTAGTTATTCCACAAAACTGTTTTAAATGGATGTGATTGTGTAAAGTACCTTAACATAGCGGACACCATACCACAACCCATTTATCAAGTCATTGTATGCATAGAGAAATATTGGCTGTATTCTTGTACTAAGTGTGCTCAGTATTGCACACTATCCATCATTGTCAAGCAGTTATCATGTTCCTCAATAAACCAGTAACAACTGACAGTGCCCACAACAATGCAGGTTTCATATTAGCTTTTTATTTAAATAAAAATAATAATGCTGTGTTGTTTTAAACCAATTTACCTGTATATGTAATCGAGAGGGATCATATCTTGATTTTATTTGCATGTTCTGAAGTCTCAGAGATTCACATGCCATTTAAATTATATCCACATTTGTTCTATGCAAAGCACCTCAGAGGATACATAGAAGCTGTTACATAATTGAAACACTAAAACAGGACACAGATTAAGGCTGCTCTTTTATGGGGCGTTGAGGTATATGTTAGATTTTGCTGTATTTGGCCGTGCAGTCATTTGGGTGGCTCGCCAATGTATTAGATTTCTCTAATACATAAAATAAGTAAGCTTGACCAGAGTTCTTGTGGGGAGAAGAATTTATTGAAGGTAGTAGTGTAGCACAGTTCTTCAGCAGCGATGTTAGCGTGTCAGCCTTCAAAACATCTTAACCCAAAGTTCTGTCTGTGGGACAGAACTTTATACATGACATCAAAACGGCTACAAACAATAGAACACTGTTAGGACCTCCCACAGGAGATCGATCTACCTTGCGATCTACTCTGAGCAATGCTGTTTGTTTGTCATTCACACCCATCAGTTTCTGTGGGCCATTTGGTTCACACCTTTACAAACACAGACAGTTGATTGCATCTAAGGCGTGGTCCCAATGTAAATGCATCTAACATAAGATAAGGAAAATACACAATCTATCATATACATGCATATGAATGAATACATTTTGTCATTGTGAGTGTGTAAATACATGTATGCTGTCACTATACTGCATTTAAAAGTATTCAACTCTGCATCTTTTTATTATTATTGTTTAAATCCACCTCTGTATTTTCTATCTAATGGAAGTCAAATTAATTTTTATTTTGTTGCAAAATGTAACCATATTATTGCCTAGCTCTTTATGTAAAGTTGGATATATAAGTAGGCAGTGGCTATTAGACTACGTGCAAATAATAATAGATACACTAAGTGAAAATAGCAACTAGATTTTCCAAACTTGATGGGAAAAGGGAGCAGAGATATTCCAGCAAAGGTGGATTCGTACTTGAGTCGATTTGCATCAAAACTTTCTGCCACACACCTTACCCCTGCACTGTCGTGAACAATTAAGCATCTTCCGTAATTTTAAAGTGGTAGGAGTTTGTGTAAATAGCCTCTGCCAACAAGGTGGTCTATTTGCACTTAGTGTAAATAGACACTCTGGTATACGCATGTCTATGTTACAGTACAGAAGGGACAGAGATCGACTTTAACAGGTATATGAGCTTTATTGAGAACCAGTATGAGCAGTGGCAGAAGTGCAGGTGAGTGAGCAGTGAAGTAGAGCGGTTTCTTGAGATGGAGGATGATAACAGAGTTCTTTTGTGGTTAACAGATACCGGAGACCTTGGAGCTGGAGACGCTGGAGACACTGGAGGTTGGGAGCACTCACACAGAGAGGAGGAAACACACAAAGAGATTCTTGGAAGCAGGTAAGTAGATCGCGGGGAGTCCTTAAGGTAAGCATACAGGTAAGTTAATGCAAACAAGACCGGACATCGAGTGGTGTGTGGGAGTGCTCTTTATGCAGACTGTGATGAGGTGCTGATGAGGTGCAGGTGCCGGTGATCAGTATTCTGGTGATTGAGTGCGCTGTGATTGGTGAGCGGTGGAGCCTGACGTGTCTGTGACAGTCTAAAGCACAAAGTATAGGGGTTTTTTTACACATACACAAGCGTATACATATAGTCGAAATTGTAGCCTTTCAAAGTAGGCCTTTATTTGATAGCGTGTGCGAACACAGGCGGTCGACACATGAGCTCTAGAACTCGTGTAACTCAGTGTCTGAGGCACGTGTACAAACACGCCGTACAATGGATGACGTCACAAGGTGCGCACCAGTGTATAAGAAGGGCACCAGAGAACACGTTATTAGATTTGTATTTTCTAAAGGAAGACGAGCAGGCATGGTTGCATGATGCAGCGTCTGGTTTCCTTTCTCAGGGAACCAAGGTTCCAAATGTAACCCTAGATGTTCCCTTTTGAGGGAACTTCTATGCTGTACCAGCTGCTAACGCTATGGGGATGCCATACCAACTATGCTATGCAGACCAATGCCTGATTGTTGTTCTTAAACTAACAATCTAAGTACTAAAGCTGAGCAGTTTGTGGGAAAACTGGCCTTGCAACCAAAACAGCCTACTTCTCAGGCTACAGTAAGCATTATAGCTCACTCTTGGGATGAGGAGTTGGTCCAACCTCAGTTTAGACCACCCCAATCCTGCTAATAGCCACAAGAGCTGGGCTCCCAACCCCTAATTCAAATTTCCTCTAAAAACAACCTCTTGTACCCCAACACCCTCCTCAGAGGGGGAGGGAGGGAATGGGGGAGATAGAAGAAACGAAGAAGAAGGAAGAGAATGAAAAAGGAGCAGGCTTAGACCATGTCCCTGCTCAATCACTCTCTTCTTTTTTACAGCACCCAGATCTGTGTGTGACTTCATTCGGGAACTTCACCCCCAGTTCCTCAGAAGGAGATCTATAGCCACACTTGCTTTCAGCCCTTCTTATTCCTGGAAAAATGCAAAGATGACTTAGGAAGGGCCTGAACCCAAGCCGACTGCATTCTCACCCCTATAAACCTGTCCCCCTCAATGGCAGTGCCAAACAGCCTAGAGGGCAAGACAGGTGTGTCAAGTAGGACAGCTTTATCCGACTCCTTGATCCTTGAAAATTTAAGCCAAAGATGGACCAGTCATAGAGCAGGCCACCTGCTTGGTGGCACGGAGAGCTAGATCTGTGGCCATATGAAGTTCAGAGACCGCTTCAGGAGAAGCGCCCCCACTGATCCAGGATTTCGAGCAGATTTTGTAAAGACAGCCAGCACGGAATGGAGTTTTCTCAGTGAGAAATAATAACAATGAATGCATCCTGCCCCCTTAAGGGCTCTTCTCCCAGACAAACAACACACATGGGCACAGAGGAACACAGCGCTTGAATTTCCTGCTCGCTATTATTCTGCTTATCGCCTTTCTTCACACACGGCTATCTTCACACAGAACTCAAACAAGCAGCTTCCTGAAGACAGAGAAGCTGATGGCATGTTCTTAAGTGCCCTACTTCTACACTGTAAAAAAGAATTGTTAGTTTAACTTAAAATGTATAAAGTTACCTGGTTGCCTTAAAATTTTGAGTTAATACAATGAAGGCAATTGGTTTAATCAACAGAAACTCAAAATATTATGTTATCTGAACCACAATAATTATCTAAATTGTTTTGACAAAAGAAAAAAATGTTGTGATAAATCATGATTGATTTTTTTTTTTTTTTTTTTACCGTGTACGCTTATCTCACTGTGTCGGCCATCGTATGGCATTTGTATACATGCCTCAGACACCGGGTTTCACGAGGGTGTGTCCCCATAGCGTCAGCAGCTAACGCAGCATAGAAGTTCTCTGGAAAGGGACTTTATTTATTTATTTTTTTTTAAATATCCACATACATACACCCATGCTGTGCTATATTTACTGTATACCTTATATTAAACAAATTTCTTGTATCCTAGCAAAATGTATCACCCCAATCTTAAAACAGTTTTGCAAAAAGCACTATTAAAATAAATGGCTTGATTTATGTAAATCAGTTCTTTTAAAATGTCCATTTCAATTAGTTAGATTAAAAATTCCACAATTTATCTACATCATCAATCACCTTTGAGTGATGTAGACATGTAATTCTGTTAAATTATTCTGCTGTTAAGCTGTTCTCAGTGCTCTCAAGCAGTCAGGACCTGGAGAGAAAGGGAGAGATAAAATGATGGAAAACCTCATAAAGAGAAGAGCATTTCACATCATTGTTATGATTATAATGGCAACAGTAGTCATGTATGTCATGTATTTGGTGGCAGCACTCGTCTATGTTCTGACACATAAGTTTATTTCAAAGCTCTGGACTGCTGGTCAGGTCTGTTTTGTTCTGGGTGGTTTGGTTCAGCGTCTTCTCTATCTCCACAGGACTGGAAAAATATTTTTCTGTAAAGTTCCATAGTCCTGTTAAAACTTTACACTTACTTTATTTATATTTATTCACATATTAATCATTTTCTCATTTATTGAGAGCTAAAGTGCCTGTACTGCCTGTTCAATGAAAAAAAATATATAGTTTAATTCCTTAATTTGCTACTTGAGTAAATAAACCACAATGAAACCACTTATTGCTCTGTATTTGTTTTATAAAACATGGGCATTTTTTTTGTGGTCACATATTTATAGAAGCGATTCAGCTGAATACTTCTGTGTCTGTAGTGTTTCTACACTTTTTTTTTCTTTTGAAGAAAATTATTAAATTATATGATTATCAGAAGGATCTTAATGTATCAGTCTTAATGTATTTTCATGTTTCTGCCATTTCAATGTTAAAGTAATACTTTAAGATGAAATTATGGACACTAAAAAAGTCCAATTGAAATTTAATTGTGATTAGCTATATGTTTACATAGACACTTTTTCTGTTTGCTCTACAGAAAACTGGTTTTGCATATGACTGACATGAATTCACAACAGCAAATTTCAGTACTGATAATATTTTACCTATAAACACTGTGGATCTTAAATATATAAAAGGTAAAATCTTTCTTTCTGTAAATCAGTTTTTTTAAAATGTCCATTTCAATTAATTAGATAAAAATTCCGCAATTTGTCTACATCATCAATCACCTTTGAGTGTACAAACCCGATTCCAAAAAAGCTGGGACACTGTACAAATGGTGAATAAAAAAGGAATGCAATAAATTACAAATCTCATTAACTTATATTTTATTCACAATAGAATATAGATAACATATCAAATGTTGAAAGTGAGACATTTTGAAATGTCATGCCAAATATTGGCTCATTTTGGATTTCATTAGAGCTACACATTCCAAAAAAGTTGGGACAGGTAGCAATAAGAGGTTGTAAAAGTTAAATGCACATATAAGGAACAGCTGGAAGACCAATTTACAACTTATTAGGTCAATTGGCAACATGATTGGATATAAAAAGAGCCTCTCAGAGTGGCAGTGTCTCTCAGAAGTCAAGATGGGCAGAGGATCACCAATTCCCCCAATGCTGCGGCGAAAAATATTGGAGCAATATCAGAAAGGAGTTTCTCAGAGAAAAATTGCAAAAGTTATCATCATCTACAGTGCATAATATCATCCAAAGATTCAGAGAATCTGGAACAATTTCTGTGCGTAAGTGTACTAAACTGAGGGCCAGTGATTAATATGTTCATTCATTCTTTGTACGTGTAATGGTTAATTTGCTCGTGTTATTTAGTCAGGCATCAGTCACTCGCCTATAGTTAGGACCCAGAAGGTGGAAAGGACCCGTATGCTGACGCAGTTTAGAATTCATTTATTATCGTCTTTATTATTGCTGCCGCGAGACGATACTAACAGTGATGATAATGCCGTTCTGCCGCGATACTGAGTAATCGCATGTGTGCGTGCATCAAAGAGTAAGTTTGTTCTTTATACTGTTTACATTTGATCGCGAATTTGTCCTTAAAGACGTGCTTATCGCGTCTGCCAAGCACATGTGTCTGTAAGCTAATCTTATTACACGATCGCTGTACAGACGTATTTTCAGTGTTAATGTCATAACAAATGTGAATGTTATTCATTTGCATATTGATGTTTTATCAGTGTGTATATTTATACTTTATTGTTGTTTCTCTTTCTAGAACCACACTTTATTAAAGACTGTTCAAGTTTGCAATGGGTGGTCTATGAGTGGTGTGTGCATCTAGCTCCTTCTAAACGGACAACACTTAATTGTTCTGATCGGACACTATTTGGTGGTTGCCACCGGGTATTAATTGGCACCTAAGAGCCGAACAATTCTTTACATGGTCCTTCGAGCCGGAGTGGGCAACTTCTGAATTAATATAATGTCCGTACATAGTGAGGAGAATAGTGATGTTACAGTTCGCTCACGTCGCCGAACGCAGATGCCAAGGTATCTTGAAGATTATGAGGTGGATTATGTACCAGAGCAGCGATCAGCACACACACCCTCAAACCACTCCAACGTAGGAGAACAGCTAATAGGGGCTACAGGAGGTCCATTACCACCTCACAACACCCTGGTTGCTGGCATTGATCACTTTCCTGCCTATGAAGGGAATCCACACTTCTCTCCTGAAGCACTGCAGATGCGCTTGAAGGATCTGGAGGAGGAGAACCGTCAGCTCAGACGCAACCTCAGTGAACAGTCTGCACCTCACACTCCAAGGTCATTGTCTCCATCTCAACTATTTTGTTCACCTAGACACTTGACACGCAATATGGAGGATCGAACTTCACCGCCACATCACAAAGTAACGTCAACAAGAGATCAAAGAGATCCACGTTATGAAAGAGAAAGGTCAGTGAAACACAGTGAGGATAATTTGCATGCAGAACGTCAACGTGACAGAATTGATGAGATCATTCTTGAGCTTCAGAGGA
Source organism: Chanodichthys erythropterus (assembly GCF_024489055.1). Lineage (NCBI taxonomy): Eukaryota > Metazoa > Chordata > Actinopteri > Cypriniformes > Xenocyprididae > Chanodichthys > Chanodichthys erythropterus. The sequence continues at coordinate 12,976,797 of NC_090242.1, read as the reverse complement.
TGAAAGTGAGTTCCAAGCAATTCAGATCAACTTCGCCATCACCAGAGCGTGCACCCCAGAGGGCCGAGCGTGCTGATGAATGCTACCACCAGCCAAGGCAGCTATCCACACACTATTACAGCCCTAGCTCCAGGCGACAGAGACCATTCATGCCACATCGTTCGTCATCGCCACCCAGTCAAGAGAACACTTATCGTGGTCCAACCCCAACCATTCCTAACTTTACCAAAGAGGATCCACGGGAGTTCACCAGGTTAAAAGTAGCTCTTGACAATCTCCTGCCTGCTGATGCAACAGAGCGCTTTAAATTCCAAATATTGATGGATCACTTGAAGTTTGAAGAAGCATTGCTCATTGCTGACTCCTACAGTAACAGCCGGTATCCTTACAGTCATACTATGCAGGCTCTAACAGAACTCTATGGGCAACCCCATCAACTTGCACTTAAACGCATTGCTGTTCTGATGGATGGACCCAGCATAAGAAGTGGTGACACCAGAGCATTCAGGCTTTTTGCACTGAAGGTACGGGCCCTGGTTGGAATGCTGGATCAACTAGGAAGTCCTGGACATACAGAACTGACTTGTGGGTCTCATGTCTCCCGCCTCCTTGCTAAACTACCTCACGACCTCCGAGCAAACTTTAAGAGGTATGTCAATCCACTCAAGACACCTATTCCTACCTTGACTGAATTTGCAGAATGGCTGGAGTATGAGGTGAGGGTGCAGGAAGACGGTACTCAGTTCAGTATTGACTCCAGTAGAGAGAGACAGAGTTTCCGCAAAGACCAGCAAAGAGTGCCAAAATTATCACACAAATCTACTGCCATCTTACATGGAAGCGAGCAAAGTCCAGTTTCCAAGACCGAATCGGTTCGCCAGAAAACAGTGTCTGAGGTGAGAACACTAGAGAAACCAAAGAAATACTGCCCCTTTTGTAATACAACTCAACACTATCTAAATCAGTGTTCAAACTTCAAGCTACTGACCAAAGAGCAGATTGTGACTTGGATCAGATCCAATCAGAGATGCTGGAAATGTGGGCGTGATCATCAAGCAGGTCAATGTACTCTAAAGGCAAAATGCAAGAAGTGTCAAAGGAGACATTTAGAAATTCTGCATGAGGCCAACAATGAAACAAGTACTACTGATATCAAAGAAAGAGGAGAGATCACCCAGTCCACCAGCACCACAATAGAAACTCTATACGTCAATCGACCAACTGGAAGCAGTAGAGTGTTACTGAAATTGTGCAGAGTCATCATACGCAATGGAGACTTTTCACTTGATACATATGCACTGCTAGATGATGGTTCAGAGCGCACCATACTTCTCCATGAGGCAGCTCAGCAACTCAACCTCCACGGTAAGCCTGAAGACCTGTCTCTTCGCACAGTGCGCCAAGACGTCCGCATTATTCATGGCTCCACAGTATCATTCTCAGTGAGTCCTGCGACACAACCAGATCGCAACTTTGCAATCAAGAGAGCCTTTACAGCTGAGGAGCTTGGATTAGCACCTCATTCCTACCCAATTGAAACACTCCAAAAGAGATATCGCCATCTCAGAGGCCTACCTCTTCAGTCAATTGACCATGCACGGCCATTATTACTCATTGGGTCAGATTACCCACAACTGATCACCCCCGTTGAGCCAGTTCGGTTGGGACCCCTGGAGGTCCAGCAGCTGTGAAAACTCGTCTGGGATGGACACTCCAAGGTCCATCAAAGTTCCTCGAGCACATCCCACACATACAACAGTGCTTGTTCACAGCTGTAAGCCTTGCGCCCAATGATCTGTTCAGTCAAGTTGAGCGGTTGTGGCAGATGGACATCTTGCCCTACCAAAATGAACGGCTTGTGACAAGGTCAAAGCAAGATGCTGACGCTATTCGCTTGCTGGAGGAGAAAACAATGAGGGTTGATGTTGAAGGTGTGCAAAGATATGCTACCCCCCTCCTGTGGAAAATCAGTCCTCCACCTCTAGCCGCTCCAAAGGAAGCAGTACTGCCTCATTTGCGAAGGACTGAAAATCAACTGGCACAGAGCTCTGAGAAATCTCAAGTGTACAAGTCTGAGATGAACAAGCTGCTAGAAGCAGGCTATGTGAAGAAAATTCCCCAATCCACAGCTGTACAGACTCCAGGGTAGTACATTCCACACCACATGGTCCATCACAACGGAAAGCACAGGATTGTATTCAATTGTTCTTTCAACTTCCAAGGGCTGAGCTTAAATGAATATCTTCTTCCTGGGCCAACTCTGGGTGCGACCTTGCTGGGAGTACTACTCCGTTTCCGTGAGTATGCAGTAGCCATTAGCAGCGACATAAAGGGGATGTTTCATCAGGTGCGTCTCCTGCCAGAAGATAAAGCATTCTTACGATTCCTGTGGCGAGATCTGAAACCAACCAACGCCCCTGATGTCTACCAGTGGTCAGTTTTACCATTTGGCACCACGTGCAGTCCGTGCTGTGCAACCTTTGCTCTTCGGAAACATGTTGCTGATCACAGCCAACCAGACAGTGAGGTACGAGCATCAGTAGATCGTTGTTTCTATGTGGACAACTGGTTGCAAAGTATTCCCTCTCTTGAGACTGCCAGACAATTAGTAGATGATATGCGACATCTGCTGGCCGAGGGTGGATTTGAACTGCGCCAATGGGCTACTAACACACCCCAACTGCTACAACACCTACCGCAGCAAATCAGGTCAGAGAACCATGAGCTTTGGTTTAGTTCCGACAGGGCCGACCCCCAGGAGCGTACATTAGGACTTAGGTGGCAGTGTAGATCCGACACCCTTGGTTATAAACATGGTCATGTCGTAAAATCTCAGCCCACTATGCGACACATATATAGCATCCTTTCCAGTCAGTACGATCCATTGGGATTCATCACCCCATTTACCACTAGAGCTAAGATCATAGTCCAGAGGCTCTGGGACAAAAAAAGGGAATGGGATGACCCTGAATTGCCCACAGATCTCAGGAATGCATGGCTCACATGGGAAGATGAGCTTCCACAACTTTCCTGTGTCACACTGCCCAGATGCTACACTACAAAGGTAGATCCCTTGATCAGCTCAAGAAGTGTGCACACATTCTGTGATGCCTCAGAGCGAGCATACGGTGCTGTAGCCTATCTCCGCACTGAAGATAGCAAAGGACAAGTAGAGGTGTCATTCTTGGCAGCTAGATCACGAGTAGCTCCAAAGAAGCAGCAGACAATTCCCCGACTTGAGCTATGTGCTGCTCTAACTGGAGCACAATTGGCAGCAGTTCTGAAAACAGAGCTCTCACTAGACATCAGCAGTTTCAGATACTGGACTGATTCTACAACCGTTCTCAACTGGCTTCAATCAGACTCATGTCACTTTAAAGTGTTTGTAGGAACTAGAGTTGCGGAGATTCAAGAGCTAACTGATTCAAAATCATGGGTATACGTGCACTCACAAGACAACCCTGCCGACGATATTACTCGCGGCATGTCACTGGCTCAGCTAGCCAAACCTACCCGCTGGAAGAATGGCCCAGAATTTCTGCAGAAACCTCCATCATCTTGGCCCAAACTGCCCAATCTAGTGCCAGCTGACACTTCAAAAGAACTGCGTAAACCAGTATCTTTCCATCTTCTAATAACTGAGGCTGACCAGCATTCAGACAGTGCTTCTCAATATGACAACTTTCAAGAGCTTGTAGATGCAACAGCCAGAACCCTTCACGGGGCGGCCAGTCCCACAGACACTGTCACTGCTGATACATATAAGAAAGCCGAGCTCAGAATTATTCAACAGTCTCAGATGGATAGTTTTCCTGACGAATATGCTCAGCTTCAAGCAGGGAAACCTATCTCCTCAAACAGTCGTCTAAAGACTTTATCTCCCGAATTTGATTCTGAAACGCAGCTGATCAGAGTGGGTGGACGACTCCGAAGATGTCACTTGCTGAGCCCTGACATTCTTCACCCAATTGTCCTAGACCCAATCCACTCAGTGACTAAGCTACTTATTAGGCAGTACGATGCACAGCTCCATCACCCTGGTACTGAAAGGGTCTTTGCTGAAATTAGAAGACGCTTCTGGATCTTGAGAGGTCGTCAAGCTATTCGATCAATTCAATATCATTGTACTGAGTGTCAGAGGTGGCGAGGTAAGCCCAATATACCTAAAATGGCTGACTTACCCCCTTCCAGTTTAAGACTCTTCCAGCCAGCCTTTTACTCCACGGGCATGGACTGCTTCGGCCCATTTACCATCAAAATTGGGCGACGAAACGAAAAATGCTGGGGTATCATTTATAAATGTTTGACCACAAAGGCAGTGTACATCGACCTTCTCTCTCAAGCCGACACAGATTCTTTCCTTATGTCTCTACGCCGATTCATCTCCCGTAGGGGAAAGCCTCATGAGTTGTGCTCTGATCAGGGTACCAATTTCAAAGGTGGAGATCGTGAGCTTAAGGAAGCCTTCAACAATATTCACCCTCAGTTGCAAAGAGAACTTGCCAAGCAACAAATTGATTTTCAATACAATCCACCAAACTCCCCACATTTCGGAGGATCCTGGGAAAGGGAAATCAGATCTGTTAAAGCTGCACTATACACCACCATTGGTGCACAAACTGTCACAGAGGAAGTGCTCAGGACTGTCCTTATTGAAATTGAGGGGATTTTAAATTCAAAGCCGTTGGGATATGTTTCCTCGGATGTAGCTGATCCGGACCCAATAACCCCTAATTCACTCTTAATGGGCCGGTCAGACTCTGCCCTGCCTCAGGTAATTTACCCTGCATCTGAACTGCTCAGCCGCAAACACTGGAGACACAGCCAGATACTGGCAGACCAGTTCTGGAGCTGTTACCTGCGCAACTACCTGCCTGGACTCCAGTCTCGCCATAAGTGGCAACAAGAGAAAGGCAACCTGACAGTAGGGACAGTGGTTATGATTGCTGATCCGCAATTCCCTAGAGCACTCTGGCCCATTGGGACTGTGAAAGCTGTCCATACCGGAGCTGATAACAAAGTAAGAGCTGCAGAAATCCAGGTCAAAGACAGAACCTACATCAGACCTGTTGTCAGACTGATTAAACTCCCTTCACTCCCTGAATGATTGTGAGTTCTGGCCCAAGATACAAATCTGCAAGCACATTTGGGGGCGGCTGTACTAAACTGAGGGCCAGTGATTAATATGTTCATTCATTCTTTGTACGTGTAATGGTTAATTTGCTCGTGTTATTTAGTCAGGCATCAGTCACTCGCCTATAGTTAGGACCCAGAAGGTGGAAAGGACCCGTATGCTGACGCAGTTTAGAATTCATTTATTATCGTCTTTATTATTGCTGCCGCGAGACGATACTAACAGTGATGATAATGCCGTTCTGCCGCGATACTGAGTAATCGCATGTGTGCGTGCATCAAAGAGTAAGTTTGTTCTTTATACTGTTTACATTTGATCGCGAATTTGTCCTTAAAGACGTGCTTATCGCGTCTGCCAAGCATATGTGTCTGTAAGCTAATCTTATTACACGATCGCTGTACAGACGTATTTTCAGTGTTAATGTCATAACAAATGTGAATGTTATTCATTTGCATATTGATGTTTTATCAGTGTGTATATTTATACTTTATTGTTGTTTCTCTTTCTAGAACCACACTTTATTAAAGACTGTTCAAGTTTGCAATGGGTGGTCTATGAGTGGTGTGTGCATCTAGCTCCTTCTAAACGGACAACACTTAATTGTTCTGATCGGACACTATTTGGTGGTTGCCACCGGGTATTAATTGGCACCTAAGAGCCGAACAATTCTTTACAGTAAGGGTCAAGGCTGGAAAACCATACTGGATGCCCGTGATCTTCGGGCCCTTAGACGGCACTGCATCACATACAGGAATGCTACTGTAATTGAAATCACAACATGGGCTCAGGAATACTTCCAGATAACAATGTCGGTGAACACAATCCACCGTGCCATTCGCCGTTGCCGGCTAAAACTCTATAGGTCAAAAAAGAAGCCATATCTAAAAATGATCCAGAAGCGCAGGCGTTTTCTCTGGGCCAAGGCTCATTTAAAATAGACTGTGGCAAAGTGGAAAACTGTTCTGTGGTCAGACGAATCAAAATTTGAAGTTCTTTTTGGAAAACTGGGAAGCCATATCATCCGGACTAAAGAGGACAAGGACAACCAAAGTTGTTATCAGCGCTCAGTTCAGAAGCCTGCATCTCTGATGGTATGGGGTTGCATGAGTGCATGTGGCATGGGCAGCTTACACATCTGGAAAGGCACCATCAATGCTGAAAGGTATATCCAAGTTCTAGAACAACATATGCTCCCACCCAGATGTCATCTCTTTCAGGGAAGACCTTGCATTTTCCAACATGACAATGCCAGACCACATACTGCATCAATTACAACATCATGGCTGCGTAGAAGAAGGATCCGGGTACTGAAATGGCCAGTCTGCAGTCCAGATTTTTCACCCATAGAAAACATTTGGTGCAAGAGGAAGATGCAACAAAGACGACCTAAGACAGTTGAGCAACTAGAAGCCTGTATTAGACAAGAATGGGACAACATTCCTATTCCTAAACTTGAGCATATATATATATATATATATATATATACAAACCTGATTCCAAAAAAGTTGGGACGTGTGTGTGTATATATATGTAGTCACCTTTCAGCAATGATGTAGATATGAGTGTTATTTTCATGCATTCTATTCTATGTATATGTATCATATGCAAAGCATATGTAGTCTGTGTGAGTGTTATGTTTGTACATAAGATAGTTTCCATTAGTACCAGGTGCATTTTCCTTGCTCTGTATTTGCATGTGATTCATTTACTTAGTTCATTCATTTAAATTGAGACCCATGTTGTCCATCTGGTCACTGGAATATCACATCTCATGTTATGATTTCTCTATTAATTCTTCTTTCAAATATATAAAGTCAGATTATGTCATTATTTGTAGGTGTTCAGTCTGGTGAGCATCAGGCCACATGTCTGACGATAGATCTGTTTAGGATCAACTAGGAAAACATTTATTCCCTTAAGGTAAACAGGTTTTCCTTCTTATTGTTTTTGCAATTACATTCCCATTGTGGGTGTAAAAATAGAAACCCAGAAAAATCTTGGTTCTGCTCATTTAAAAATCCCAATCAAAAGATTAATTATTTACCAAAAGGTATACTATATATAATATTTGGATAGTGGAATGTAGTAATGTGATGAACTACACTTGTTGTTACCACTTAATATTAAATATTACTTTGTGATATACTGCATAAGCTATGTGGCAGGTCTGTGTAGCTTTGAAGATTATTAATCTGGTACAAGGACATTTAAATATGTACTCAATTGCAAATCTTTTGAAATGACTCTGCAATAAGGTTCCATTTGTTAACATTAGTTAACTACATTAATTAACATGAACTAACAATGAAAATTATTTCTAAAGCATTTATTATTCATAGTTCACTTTAATTTCATAATTTAATAATACATTAGATAACATGAACTAACAACTATGAACTAATGTTAACAAAGGTTTCACAGTGCAGTAGTTACACATTACTACATGTACTTACTATAGTAATAACAATAACAACAAAATACACAAAAAAAACAAAAATAAAGTTCCGTTCAGGACCTTTAAAAACAAAGAACCTTTAAGTGAACAGTTCTTTCTCTTAATGTTAAAACCATTTAAATCATCTAAAGAAAGCTTTTTCCAAAATAAAGAACCTTTTGTTTAATTGAAAGGTTCCATTGATGTTAATGTTCTTCACAGAATCATATATGCCGTTAAAGAACCTTTATTTTTAAAAATGTACTATGATATTCATTGACATATTCTGTTATTTTATTCTGGACAACAAGTAAAAAGAGAGAGAAATCAGATGGATATTTCTGCAATGTCAAAAAGATATACTTCCAGCAACATCACAACAAATGATACAAACAATACTGAGTCACCCTTCGATTTTAACACTGTCGGATGGATCCTCAACCTCATTGCTGTGCTTCCTGAAAACTCTTATGTGATCTGGCTCATCGTCACAGGAGCAGGAAATGGATTCACATCAGATTTCTTCAGCCTCAATCTGTCTGTTTGTGAGATTTTACTCTGTCTGCAGTCTTTTTTGTCTCTACTGAGCAGCGCTTTTCCAAGTGTCAATTTTATTGTGACATTTCTGACAGGTGTTTCCATGACTGGTCGTCCTCTGTTTCAGTGTCTGATCTGTTTTGAGTGCTACTTGGCAGTGATTCATCCCTTCACATTTCTAAAATTCAAAGCTCTCAAATATAGACTGATTTGCTCCAGTGCTGTCTGGCTGGTAATTGTTATTGCTTGTGAGTTTGCCAGTGTTTGCCAGTTCTATTTCTTTACATGCTTTTCCTTGTCTCAGGCTCTAATTTCTTTGTCTGTTAAATTATTCTGCTGTTTAGCTGTTCTCAGAGGTCTCAAGCAGTCAGGACCTGGAGAGAAAGGGAGAGATAAAGCGAAGGAAAACCTCATAAAGAGAAGAGCATTTCATACCATTGTGATGATTATAATTGGAACGGTAGTCACGTATGCTGCGTATTTGGTGGCAGCACTCGTCTATGTTCTGACATATGAGTTTATTCCAATGCTCTGGACTGCATTTCTGTTTTGTTCTGTGTGGTTTGGTTCAGCCTCTTCTCTATCTCCAAAAGAATGGAAAACTACCTTTCTGTAAAGTTCTATAATCCTGTAAACACTTTACTTCTTAAAGGATTAGTTCACTTCAGAATTAAAATTTCCTGATAATTTACTCACCCCCATGTCATCCAAGATGGGCTCTACACGATCCCAGCAAGGAATATGGGTATTATCTAGCAAAACATTCTGTCTTTTTTAAAAAATAAATAAATAATAAAATAAAAATGGATATACTTTTTAACCTCTAATGGTGCGTTCACACCAGACTTGAATGAAGCGGTAAGCGCGAGTGATTTACATGTTAAGTCAATGCAAAGATGCAAATTGACATCCTGCGGCGCGATTCGCACGAATGAAGTTCTAAAATCTGAACTTTGGCGAATTTCCGCACCGCGTTAACCAATGAGGAGCTTGCTCTAGTAGTGACGTGACGTAGCGAGCTGAGGCAGAATTTCGAAACAACAATGGAGGACAAAATCATCATTGCTGTAGGGTAGACCAGGTACAGTTGGTTATAGGGTACAGTTGAAACACCTTAAATAAGTCTGATCTGCGAAATTTTCTTAGCACATGTATAGCGCCCTCTTCAATCGTGTGAAATTTGAAGTACATGTGCTTCTCCAGTCCGAATATATCGGGGAAAGTTTTTTTTTCTAAGGTAATTTTTTCACTTCACCACGTCGCTTCCACATTGAATAGCTTCTCATCCTTACATGATTGTTAAAGTTAACTTACATTTTCGTAAACCTTATTTTGTGCTCTAAACGCTGACATATTGCATGACTTTGTGTCATACAAGGTCATCGTAAAATCTAAAGAAATGTTCGAGGTGATCAGCGGGGTATAGTTGAGACACAGTTTATCAAATGTACCCGCACCATAGAATCCTATTGCGGCCCATGCAGTTTAGTTGCACGATGTAAGTTCTATTAAGATCCATTAATCTATTAAAATTAATAGATTTCATCTGTTTTATTATTGCTGTTTGCAATTGTTCAATGTTTTTACTGTTACTCAACTTTTCAACTGTTAATATTAAATTTATGGCCTAAAATTAAATATTGTATCACTGTTTGCCATTACTGCACAATGTTTTACAAATGGACTACTTTTAACTAAACAAAATAATAAAATAAAATACTAAATGGAAATAAAATCTGTTAAATTCTCATTTTTAAAGGTATTTTACATTTGCAGTAAATTGGTTAGGCAGCTTTACAGCATTCCGGATGGGTGTCTCAACTGTACTAGGGTACTGTTTCAACTGTACCTGACTGTTTTCGACAGTTGGAACAAAAAAGCTTCTTGTGTTTATGAGCAAATTATGAAAAATATGACCTACTTATGGATGTTAATAATTAATGATATTTTAGTAGACAAGTAAAAGAAATGTCATATAAAAAAATCACTTTGTTTCACTTCTTTTCAGTCCCATAATTTTGGTGTGGTAACGGTGAAAGCAAAAAGTGTACCAACTGTACCTGGTCTAACAGAAATAAAAAGGATCGTGTTTGAAAGAAAGTGAGTGAGGAGGTCGGACAATCTAATAAGTTGTAAAAAACGGTCTTTACTCAATAGGTTGTTTTCAGTCACATGGTTCTCGAGACGCGCGAAATTCCGGTGGAGGGCAAGCAGTGAAAATTAGAATGGAAGAGATGGGAAAAAGTCCGCTCTGTGCTGATTTAGACAGAAAATCACAACATATGTTGGACGTGATACTTATGTTATGAAGAGGAGCGACATTTCCACTGAATTGAAAGACTTGACTACCATCGAGGAGGTAGATATAGAGGATGTTAAGCTGCCGTAACGCCGTGTTCAGTTCTAGTCTGGGTTTGTTTATATCGCGCTGCCTTTCTGCAAGTGATGTTAAGGGCAGTATTTTAATTTTCTGTCATGATTGTGAAAAATGTCGCCATTGTTGGTCATTTATGCTGCATCGAGAACTGTAATAGGAACACGATATCGTTCGGGGGAAAAAAAACTGCTAATACAATTTTTTGCCTTGGTTGAGAAGACGACTAGCAAATGTAATAGTCACTAAATAACCCCACTATCTTTCACTCAAAATAAACACTGTACTTAGCTGAGTTTTGTATTTGGTTTTTGTGTAATATTTAATTAACATTGTTTGCGAGTATGACTCACTCGCTTTACACAGCCACTTCAAAACTGTTGATGAGCTTCTATAGCAGTGGTTCTCAAACTTTTTTCCCAGTGGGCCGCACAATGGTCCAAGTGCAAGTCTCACGGTCCGACGTCACCAATGCAAACCAATCAGATTTAATGTTATGGTATTAGCAGATAATATACTATTATTATACCAAGATGTTGCACACAATAAATAACAAATAAAAACTAACTTACTGACATTAGCTTTACAATAATAATCAGTAATGCTCAATGAACACACAAACTGTATAAATCACTTTAAGTTGCTATTTAATTCTGTATGACTGTAGGCCTATGACTTTCTTCAACAGCATCGCAATAGTCACCAAACAATAACATAAACGCCTTAATAAGCAAATGTTACTCAGCTCTTTTTACAAACAACACTGAGCGCACTGTAAGCTAATTACAATGACGATATCAAGCATTCTGTCATGTCGCAATCCCTCGCGCAGCATCGGATCCGCGAGCGCGCGCAGAGTTGGGCTCATTCCAGCCGCGGGTGCGCTGATGCGGTTATTTTTACTGATTTAAAATACATCAAACAAACACATCGAATTCACAGTTCAGTCTTTTGAAATTGTAGGTTTTGCTTGTCAAGTACTTTATTACAGAGCAAACAGGAAGGCCGCCCATCTCGCTCATTAGGCCTAACAGCAAACTGATTCGTCTTACCTTTACTGCTGATGCTGCGACTCTTCTTGTTTGCATGTGTTCCTTCATTTTATCTTCCACATTTAGCTTTTCTCCTTTAATAACAAATTTGACCATTTTGAGGCTTAAATTTACAAAATTAATGGCTACTGTTTGAATTCTTCTATAAGCGCACACTTGTGTTTGTTTCGTTAACTGAGTGATTGCGTCATTAGCCTACATTGCCTGAAGTATGAAAATAATAAACGCTCACCAAAATTATTTTGTATGACAAATAAAGCATTATAGCTCATTTATATTTATTTAATTCACTTTAATTTAAATTTTAAAACAAAAATAAATTGTATGCTAATTTTATTATTATTATTATTATTATTATTATTATTGTGGTCGGCATATCGCGGGCCGCATTTACATTTGTGACGGGCCGCAGGTTGAGAACCACTGCTCACGTACCCATTCAAACGCTTACTGCGTCGCGCCGCACGACTCGTGTCCAATTACATCAAAAGTATATGCTCACTGGATGTCATGGCAACTGAATCACGGAGGAAAACTTTAAATATCTCGCCTTCGCTTTAATTTCGGACCATCTCCAAAAAGCCATAAAACACTAAACAAATGATTTTGACATGCGTTTATCAAAGTAGGAAATCCAGATTTGTAATCCCTTACACACAATTACTGCTGTTGAAATACGAAATGGAGGCGGGTCCGGATTGAATTCCCTCCGGGTCCGGATCCGGACCGGAGTCCGGACTTTGAGAAGTGCTGTTCTATAGGTTTGATTTCGGTTGTCATTTGTTGAAATAAATACAAAAATACAGCGTGTCGGTGTCTGTCCCTGAATGTGACCCTCCAATTCTCCTTCGTGGTCATATGGGAAAGTGAATGTTTACAAAAACAACATTAAAACTAGTTACATTTACACGCTTCCAACAAAGAAATGCATCGACTTCTGTCAGCTTGTTAAACATTTATTTTATTTGGACATTTTCTACAATACGACGGCTGAAGCAGCAGCGCGTGACTGTTTTCATGGTAACCAGATCAACATGAATGGAATTCTACAAAAATGAAGTTAAAACACCAAATTATCATTCAATAGGATAAAATATCGGTAACACTTTACATTAAGGTTCCCTTTGTAAAGGGTTTATAAAGGTGTTAGGTAATGAGTAATAAGTCATTTACAAATGTATTATAAATCATTAATAATGCAGTTATAACTGCATGAATAAAAAGGCGACTTTAATGCAATACCTGCCAAATAGTGAGCCGTTTTTAACTCACATGTTATAAATGCTTAATAAATGTATTTATTAACATATTTAACTCAAAACCAGATTTCTGGTTTATTTTATGATGCAGCAAAAATTGACTATCATAATTAGACTGAAGGTTGTTGTATTTGTGCTTTCTTATTAATATCTCATGACTGCCACTTGTCTTACTATGTTGCTTACCAGAAGTTTTTGTCTTACCCATGATACTCTCCAAAAAGGTCATGATGCCTCTCCACAGCAGTGTATAAAAACAAAATTATTGTTTTTTAAAGACAAAATTCCAACTTTATTTTGAAAATAAAACAAAAGATAATAACCATAACTTGATTAGATATTAAAGTCTGCGTGAACCGGAAGTTGCAAACGACTCTTCTCCAGTGTTGTGACGTATTTCCAAGTGAAACAGAATATTGAATAGAGGGCAGAGTTTTACTTTAGTGCTCCTCCTTTCCATCTCTCGCACTCCTCCTCTCCATATCTCACTCATAGCAGACGAACGGTTGCAGAAGAGTGGTTTACACGTTTTCAACCCAAGCCGTCAAACTGACGTTATCACAGAAGGAACGCCATTCCAGACCAGAAGTAACTTTTCAGATTTTGATTAAAGATTACTGCGGCAAACAAGTTTTTTCTGTGTTTTAACTTGCACGGATTCATTGTTCACCACAAGACCAGTAATATGACCAGTAATAATATTAATGTAAAGTGAAAACCTGTGAACCATTTATTAATGAGTTATGAACATTAACAACCTATGAAAAGGAACCTTAATGTAAAGTGGAAACCTGTTAACCATTTATTAATGAGTTATGAACATTAACAACCTATGAAAAGGAACCTTAATGTAAAGTGAAAACCTGTTAACCATTTATTAATGAGTTATGAACATTAACAACCTATGAAAAAGAACCTTAATGTAAAGTGAAAACCTGTTAACCATTTATTAATGTAAAGTGAAAACCTGTGAAGCATTTATTAATGAGTTATGAACATTAACAACCTATGAAAAGGAACCTTAATGTAAAGTGAAAACCTGTGAAGCATTTATTAATGAGTTATGAACATTAACAACCTATGAAAAGGAACCTTAATGTAGAGTGGAAACCTGTGAACCATTTATTAACGAGTTATGAACTTTAACAACCTATGAAAAGGAACCTTAATGTAAAGTGAAAACCTGTGAACCATTTATTAATGAGTTACGAATATTAATAACCTGTGTGAACCTTAATGTAGTGTGCATCGTGTTTATTAAAGCAGACGCAGATCTCTTTTGTTTTTTTCCTGGTGACATATTTTATTGTTGAAATATTAATAAGCAATTAATAATTATTCTTGATATCATGATAAAGATACTGTAATTTTTTGGGAGTGCCAGAGCGGTTATTTATTTAATATAAAAAGCTAACACCGCGAATAAACATATAATATACAAACTAACACAGCGATTATAATATAAACACTTGAAAAACATAGTCTGCAATGTCACTTCAGTTAGCTTACCCATCAAATCAGTAACTTTAAACACAAATTTTACTTTAGAGCATGCCCTGGTAACTGCATGACTTCTTCTCATGATAGTGGCAAGGCTTTATTGGATGCTCACTAGCGCCAACTCCTGTCACACGCCAGAACACGCATGCTTAGTGATGTAACCCTGAAAGAGTATATAAGTATACAGAGTATATAAGTATATAAAGAGTATATATAAAGAGTATATATTAGTATAGCCTAATATATTATTGTCATGTCTAGTTTTCTATAACTTATTCTATAATTATTATTATTATTATTATTATTATTATTATTATTATAATACGCAGTAGTAGTAGGCTATATACTTTATTATTCTCTTTCGGGTTCTCATCACTATGCGTGTTGATTCTGGCGTGTGACAGGAGTTGGCGCTAGTGAGCATTCAATAAAGCCTTGCCACTTTTGAGAAGAAGTTACACAGTACTGTTCCAACATGCGTTGAAGGGAATTTGTGTTTACTGATTTGATGGGTAAGCTAACTGAGGTGAAATCGCAGACTTTGTTTTTCTAGTGTTTATATTATATTAGTAATCGCTGTGTTAGTTTGTAGTTATCTTAAACAAATAACCGCTCCGGCGCACCCGCGCATGTACTGTACGGATGACCAAAGCCAAATAACGTACTCAAGTTACAGTGGCCTTTATCATATCAGAAATATCTATTAAATGCATATTAATATGCTGCTAATGTTCTGTAATGGTGCATTAGGTCATTGATTTAATGATTTACACAACTGTTAATTAAAAAAAAAAAAACGTATTTAGGTGCCTTTATTCAGCTTGTATCAAATATGTTTGGCTTATAGGTGTGATGTTTATTATCTTTTCTGAATACTTGATTGTTTCTCTGAATGTTTTAATTTAAGTTTACCTGCATAAGCCACTTTTCATAAGTCATGCTCTGTAACTTTGTGCTGTAAAAGATTTTTTATTTTTTTCAAGTTTAAAGTTGTGTTTACTGAGACATTCATCAAAAATAAAATATTTCATCTGAAAAAGATATTATCTTCTGTGTACATTAATAATTAATAAATACATGATTAACGTGTGTTCACACTACATTAAGGTTCACTTTAATAGGTAATTAATGTTTATAACTCATTAAATGAGTTCCACTTTACATTAAGGTTCCTTTTCATAGGTTATTCATGTTCATAACTCATTAATAAATGGTTCACAGGTTTTCACTTTACATTAAGGTTCACTTTCATAGGTTATTCATGTTCATAACTCATTAATAAATGGTTCACAGGTTTTCACTTTACATTAAGGTTCACTTTCATAGGTTATTCATGTTCATAACTCATTAATAAATGGTTAACAGGTTTCCACTTTACATTAAGGTTCCTTTTCATAGGTTGTTAATGTTCATAACTCATTAATAAATGGTTAACAGGTTTTCACTTTACATTAAGGTTCCTTTTCATAAGTTGTTAATGTTCATAACTCATTAATAAATGGTTAACAGGTTTCCACTTTACATTAAGGTTCCTTTTCATAAGTTGTTAATGTTCATAACTCATTAATAAATGGTTAACAGGTTTCCACTTTACATTAAGGTTCCTTTTCATAAGTTGTTAATGTTCATAACTCATTAATAAATGGTTAACAGGTTTTCACTTTACATTAAGGTTCCTTTTCATAAGTTGTTAATGTTCATAACTCATTAATAAATGGTTAACAGGTTTCCACTTTACATTAAGGTTCCTTTTCATAGGTTGTTAATGTTCATAACTCATTAATAAATGGTTCACAGGTTTTCACTTTACATTAAGGTTCCTTTTCATAGGTTGTTAATGTTCATAACTCATTAATAAATGGTTAACAGGTTTTCACTTTACATTAAGGTTCCTTTTCATAGGTTGTTAATGTTCATAACTCATTAATAAATGGTTCACAGGTTTTCACTTTACATTAATAAATGGTTAACAGGTTTTCACTTTACATTAAGGTTCCTTTTCATAAGTTGTTAATGTTCATAACTCATTAATAAATGGTTAACAGGTTTTCACTTTACATTAAGGTTCCTTTTCATAAGTTGTTAATGTTCATAACTCATTAATAAATGGTTAACAGGTTTCCACTTTACATTAAGGTTCCTTTTCATAGGTTGTTAATGTTCATAACTCATTAATAAATGGTTCACGGGTTTCCACTTTACATTAATGTTCCCTTTCATAGGTTGTTAACGTTCATAACTCATTAATAAATGGTTCACAGGTTTTCACTTTACATTAATATTATTACTGGTCATATTACTGGTCTTGTGGTGAACAATGAATCCGTGCAAGTTAAAACACAGAAAAAACTTGTTTGCCGCAGTAATCTTTAATCAAAATCTGAAAAGTTACTTCTGGTCTGGAATGGCGTTCCTTCTGTGATAACGTCAGTTTGACGGCTTGGGTTGAAAACGTGTAAACCACTCTTCTGCAACCGTTCGTCTGCTATGAGTGAGATATGGAGAGGAGGAGTGCGAGAGATGGAAAGGAGGAGCACTAAAGTAAAACTCTGCCCTCTATTCAATATTCTGTTTCACTTGGAAATACGTCACAACACTGGAGAAGAGTCGTTTGCAACTTCCGGTTCACGCAGACTTTAATATCTAATCAAGTTATGGTTATTATCTTTTGTTTTATTTTCAAAATAAAGTTGGAATTTTGTCTTTAAAAAACAATAATTTTGTTTTTATACACTGCTGTGGAGAGGCATCATGACCTTTTTGGAGAGTATCATGGGTAAGACAAAAACTTCTGGTAAGCAACATAGTAAGACAAGTGGCAGTCATGAGATATTAATAAGAAAAGCACAAATACAACAACCTTCAGTCTAATTATGATAGTCAATTTTTGCTGCATCATAAAATAAACCAGAAATCTGGTTTTGAGTTAAATATGTTAATAAATACATTTATTAAGCATTTATAACATGTGAGTTAAAAACGGCTCACTATTTGGCAGGTATTGCATTAAAGTCGCCTTTTTATTCATGCAGTTATAACTGCATTATTAATGATTTATAATGCATTTGTAAATGACTTATTACTCATTACCTAACACCTTTATAAACCCTTTACAAAGGGAACCTTAATGTAAAGTGTTACCAAAATATCTTCTCCTCCCTGCAAACGATAGCATGAAGAATGTGAATATTTAACCAAGTCAAAAACAAAAGGTATCCATATTCATTTCAGTATCAGCAGACGCAAAACGCTATAAAAGGCGACAACTTTTAAAGTTAAAAAAACTAAATAAGTTATAAAAAACGGTATAAGATATGTAAACGATAAAAACACCTTCTGGGTTCTCGATTTTAACGATTTGAGCAACCATAAACAACGCAAAACATACGAATATTGAGTTTTTGATAGGATTCCTAATAGAAACATCACTTCCTGCCCTCCGGACACATTCGCGCTGCTGCTGTGACGTCACGTGAAACCAACCTATTAGAGCTATATATATATATATATATATATATATATATATATATATATATATATATATATATGTGGCGAGGGGGGCGTGGTTTAGCGGGGTCTGCGGCAGGAGGGAGTGTCTGGGGATGTGCGGTGATTGAACGGGTTGAATGTAAATCACGAACACGTGGGAGCGTGGGAGAGAGAGAGGGACTGCTGACAGTCGGACTAAGTGAGCTGTGCTCGTGTCGTGGAGTGAAGCCCGTCCTTGGATGTGGAATTATTGAGTGTGCGTTGCACCGTCTTTTTGTTTATGTGTTGGATATTTTTCTCTGGTGAGAATAAAGACTGTCAGCAGCCCTAAAGCCGATTCCTGTCCTCTTCCTTCCCATTACACAAAGAACCTTCGTTACACTGGTGCCGAAACCCGGGAAGGAAGACGGAAGCCGCCGCCATGCAGGCATCCCCCGCCGCTGGAAAGCCGTTTGCGGACATCATTGCATCCCTCGCGGTCCTGCATCAAGAACAACATCGGGCCCTGATGGATCTTCGGAGTGACCAGGAACGCCGCTTCGAGGCGATCATCCAGGGCCAGCACGAGGACCACGAGAGGTTCCGGAGCTGGATAGACCGGGAGGTTCCCACGGCGACCAGCGCGGCAGCTGCTGGCCCCTTCCAGCTGCCACTGCAGAAGATGGGCCCGCAAGATGACCCGGAGGCCTTCCTGGACCTGTTCGAAAAGGCTGCTGAGGTCTCAGGTTGGCCCCGGGACCAGTGGCCCATGCGGCTCGTCCCGCTGCTCTCGGGCGAGTCGCAGGTGGCAGCACAGCAGCTGCCCGTCCAGAACCTCCTGGTCTTCAACGACCTCAAGAGGGCCATCCTGCAGCGGGTCGGCCGCTCCCCCGAGCAGCACCGTCAGCGCTTCCGGTCTCTGGAGCTGGGGGAGGCGGGCCGACCCTTCGTGTTGGCCCAACAGCTCCGGGACTCGTGCCGCAAATGGCTGATGGCCGACGGAGGCGACGCGGAGCAAATGATCGATCGCGTGGTGCTGGAACAGTTCACCACTCGGCTCCCAAAGAAGACCGCCGAGTGGGTCCAGTGCCACCGGCCCACGTCGCTGGATTCGGCCATCCAATTGGCGGAGGACCACTTGGTGGCGTGCCCAGGGGTCGGCGAATCCCTGCCATCTGTCTCTCTCTCTCCCTCTCTTCTTCCCCTCTCTCTCTCTAAACCTGTCCCTCTACCTAGGTCCCGTCCGCCCGGCCCGCCTCGTGTTCCGCCCCGAGGGCGGGGTGGAACGGATCCTCGGCAGTTTGTGGCGCCAAGAGCCCCGCCCAGGGGGGCGGGACTGGCCACCGCCGGGCTGGACCCCGCGCCTGCTTCTCCCCTCTCTCCACGCCAATCATTCGGCCCGTTCTCCGCCACTGGAGCGGCGGGCAGGTCTGGGCCGGCCTGTTGGCGTTGCGGGGACCCGGATCACTTCATAGACCGGTGTCCAGTGATGGAGGTGGGGACATTGATCCGGGTCCCGGACGACCTGCAGGTCGCCCCCGGTCAGGCTGGTCAGTACCAGATACCAGTGAGTATCAAGGGGGGTACATATCAGGCTTTGGTGGACTCGGGTTGTAACCAAACCTCCGTGCATCAAAGCCTGATTTCATCCGGGGCATTGGATACAGGCCGCGTGGTTAAGGTACGGTGTGTGCACGGGGATATCGCGAGTTATCCGTTGGTGTCAGTCGGGATTCTATTTAGGGGTCAAAAGCATAGTGTGGAGGTGGCAGTTAATCCGCACCTCCGGCACCCGTTAATTTTGGGGACGAATTGGCCCGCATTTAATAAATTATTGGGGCATTTATGCTCGGGTGCCTCTTGGAGTAAGTGTACGCGGGGAAGGGAAGTGCGAGTGCAGGCGGGGAGACTGACCGGGGACCAGTGGTGACTGCCTCAGGGGAACCGAGCGGGATCGGGAGACTGATTCTCTCGGACCGTGATGATTTTCCCCTGGAGCAGTCTCACGATGAGACGCTGAAAAATGCGTTTGAGAGGGTCAGTACGATTGACGGTCAGCCTCTCCAGCCTGGACGACCACTAACTTATCCCTATTTTGCGATTATTAAAGATAGGTTGTATCGAGTGACCCAAGACACTCAATCAAAGGAAGATACAACCCAGTTGTTAGTACCAAAGAGCCGCAGGGAAATGCTTTTCCATGCGGCTCACTCCAACCCAATGGCTGGACACTTAGGACAAACAGCGACACTAAATCGCCTCATGACCCGATTCTTTTGGCCGGGCATTCACGAGAACGTGCGCAGGTGGTGCGCGTCTTGTCGTGAATGTCAGCTGGTAAATCCTCCGGCCACTCCAAAAGCGCCTTTGCGCCCCCTTCCATTAATGCAGGTCCCCTTCGAACGAATTGGCATGGACCTCATCGGGCCATTAGAGCGATCAGCGAGAGGGCATCGTTTTGCATTGGTCATTGTGGATTATGCAACACGATATCCAGAAGCAGTGGCTCTCCGCAACATTTCCGCTAAGAGTGTTGCGGACGCCCTCTTCAGTTTAATCTCCCGAGTGGGGATTCCGAAAGAAATCCTCACTGATCAAGGCACGGCGTTTATGTCACGTACGCTACGCGAACTGTACGAATTGTTGGGCATTAACTCGATTCGAACCAGCGTCTTTCACCCACAAACGGACGGGCTGGTCGAACGTTTTAATCGCACGCTTAAATCCATGATTCGTAAGTTCGTTCAAGAAGACGCCAAAAATTGGGATAAATGGTTGGAACCCCTGTTGTTCGCTGTGCGAGAGGTCCCGCAAGCCTCCACGGGGTTTTCCCCCTTCGAGCTTCTCTTTGGGCGCCACCCCCGCGGGGTGTTGGATGTCCTAAGAGAATCTTGGGAGGACGGACCGTCTCAATCAAAAAATGAAATTCAGTATGTGCTGGACTTGAGAACAAAACTCCACACTTTGGGGCGGCTATCTATGGAGAATTTGTTACAAGCCCAGGACAGACAGTGCCGGTTGTATAACAGGGGAACTAATCTGCGTAAATTTGCACCGGGAGAGAAAGTGCTCGTATTACTCCCCACATCAAGCTCAAAATTACTGGCGAAGTGGCAAGGACCATTTGAGGTCACACGGCGAGTTGGTGATCTCGATTATGAAGTAATACGGTCCGATAGGAGAGGGGCACGTCAAATTTATCACCTCAACCTCCTGAAAAAGTGGAGTGAGGCGGAATCAGTGATGCTGGCGACGGTGATTAGCGGGGAGGATGATCTCGGGCCAGAGGCGAATGTAAAAAAACAATCCCTCGCTCTGGCCCCGGGGGATATCACCTTTCGCCCTCACAGCTCACTGATGTTTCCAAATTACAGGCTGAATTTGCCGACGTGTTCTCTCCCCTACCGGGCCGTACTGACCTCATTCAGCACCACATCGAGACAGAGCCGGGCGTGGTGATTCGCAGCCGGCCGTATAGGCTACCTGAACACAAAAAAAGTGGTTCAGGCAGAATTAGAGGCAATGCTTGAAATGGGGGTAATAGAGGAATCCAGCAGTAACTGGGCGAGCCCGATAGTTTTGGTCCCCAAAACAGACGGCTCAGTACGGTTCTGTGTGGATTATCGCAAGGTGAATGCAGTGTCGAAATTCGACGCGTATCCAATGCCGCGTGTGGACGAATTGCTTGACCGGCTCGGTACAGCTCGCTTTTATTCGACACTGGACTTAACAAAAGGGTATTGGCAGATCCCCTTGTCTCCATTATCCAAAGAAAAGACCGCTTTCACGACGCCGTTTGGATTACACCAATTCGTGACCCTTCCGTTCGGGCTGTTCGGGGCACCGGCTACCTTTCAGCGACTCATGGACAAGATCTTACGGCCCCATGCTGCGTATGCGGCTGCCTATCTGGATGACATTATTATTTTTAGTAATGATTGGCAGCGGCATATGCAGCATTTGAGGGCTGTCCTGAGATCGCTGAGAGGGGCTGGGCTCACGGCCAACCCGAAGAAGTGCGCAATTGGGCGCGTGGAAGTAAGGTATCTGGGCTTCCACTTGGGATATGGACAGGTGCGTCCCCAAATTGATAAGACAGCAGCGGTTGCAACCTGTCCGCGTCCCAAGACCAAAAAGGAGGTAAGACAGTTCCTCGGGCTGGCGGGATATTACAGAAGGTTTGTTCCTAATTATTCGGACCTCACCAGCCCGTTGACTGATCTGACTAAAAAGGATGCACCAGATACGGTCCAGTGGACGGAGCTGTGCCAGCAGGCCTTCACCCAGGTGAAGGCTGCTTTATGTGGCGGGCCGTTACTTCATTCCCCTGATTTCTCTCTCCCCTTTTTGTTGCAGACAGACGCGTCGGACAGAGGGCTGGGTGCGGTCCTGTCCCAGGAGATAGAGGGTGAGGAGCGGCCGGTGCTGTACATTAGCCGCAAGCTCTCTAAGAGAGAGGCTAAGTACAGCACCGTGGAGAAAGAGTGTTTAGCCATCAGGTGGGCCGTCCTCACCCTCCGCTATTATCTCCTGGGGCGGGAATTCACCCTCTGTTCGGACCATGCCCCTCTGCAGTGGCTCCACCGCATGAAGGACACCAACGCGCGGATCACTCGTTGGTATCTTGCTTTACAGCCTTTTAAATTCAAAGTGATCCACAGGCCGGGTGTTCAGATGGCTGTGGCCGACTTCCTCTCCAGAAATGGGGGGGGGGGGGGGGCGGGGGCTGCAGGCCGGCCGGCTCCCCGGCCGGAGTCGGGCGGGGGGGGTATGTGGCGAGGGGGCGTGGTTTAGCGGGGTCTGCGGCAGGAGGGAGTGTCTGGGGATGTGCGGTGATTGAACGGGTTGAATGTAAATCACGAACACCTGTTTCTCGTTCCAGTAACTGGCGTGGAGACAGGATAAAACGCCAGGAGAAGCAGGAGCGTGGGAGAGAGAGAGGGACTGCTGACAGTCGGACTAAGTGAGCTGTGCTCGTGTCGTGGAGTGAAGCCCGTCCTTGGATGTGGAATTATTGAGTGTGCGTTGCACCGTCTTTTTGTTTATGTGTTGGATATTTTTCTCTGGTGAGAATAAAGACTGTCAGCAGCCCTAAAGCCGATTCCTGTCCTCTTCCTTCCCATTACACAAAGAACCTTCGTTACAATATATATATATATATATATATATATATATAAGACTACAAGCCAACTAAAGACGACCAATTGAGCTTATTCGCTGTAATTTACAATTATTTCCCCACTGACAAGTTGTGTTAATTCAGAGGAAGTGTGCAGAAAGCAGTGGGAGAGTCTGGGACACATAAAGGAGCGGGAGAGCCCCTCTCATGTCGCGAATTCGCGTCTGTTGTGAAGGGATTTTCACACGCGAATGAAGCGAGTAAACTCAAAATGTTCAAGCGTTCAAGCGTCCAACTACGCGCGAATAGCGCGATTTATTCGTGCAAGTTGCGTCTGGTGTGAACGCACAGTAATGCTCGTCTAGCACTGCTCTGCGATGCGCCACGCATTACGTTGAAAGGTCACACGTAATGTAGACGGAAGTATACCGCGGTAGGGCGAAAAACTCCATCTCATTTTCTCCTCCAACTCCAAAATCGTCCGATATTGTTGTTTTTATCTGGGATCACATAGAGTGCTTTGAAGCTAAATTGAAACTGCAATTTAGACCTTCCACGCAGTGAACCCCAGTGAAGTCTGCTGTATGGAGAAGAATCTTGGAATGTTTTCTTTAAAAACCTTAATTTCTTTTCGACTGAAGAAAGAAAGACATGAACATCTTGGATGACACTGGGGTGAGTAAATTATCAGAGAATTTTCATTAAGAAGTGAACTATATTCTTTAATTTGTTTCTATTTATTCACATATTAATAATTTTCTCATTTATTGAGAGGTAAAGTGTACTGATATCAATGCCTGTTCAATGAGAAAAATATACTCAAGTTTAGTTCCTCTATTTGCTTCTTGAGTAAATAAATCACAATTAAACCACGTATTGCTCTGTATTTGTTTTATAAAACATGGGCATTTTTTTGTGGTTACATATTTATAGAAGCGATTCAGCTGAATTCTTCTGTGTCTGTAGTGTTTCTACACTTAAAGGGTTAGTTCACCCAAAAATGAAAATAATGTCATTAATTACTCACCCTCATGTTGTACTACACCTGTAAGACTTTCGTTCATCTTCAGAACACAAATTAAGATATTTTAGATGAAATCTGATGGCTCCATGAGGCCTCCATTGAGAGCAAAGTCACTGTCTCCTCTCAAGATCCATAAAGCTACTAAAAACATATTTAAATCAGTTCATGTGAGTACACTGGTTCAACCTTAATCTTATAAAGTGACAAGAATACTTTTTGTGCACCAAAAAATAACAAAATAATGACTTTTCAACTATATCTAGTAATGGCCGATTTCAAAACACTACATTGAAGCTTCACAAATCTTTTGTTTTTCGAATCATTGGCTCGGATTGCTCTATCAAACTGCCAAACTTCTGAAACCATGTAACATTGGCGATCCAAATCACTGATTCAAAATAAAAGAATTGTGAAGCTTTAATGCAGTGTTTTGAAATCGGACATCACTAGATATTGTTTAAAAGTCATTATTTTGTTATTTTGTATTCGCATTGCTTAATAATATTAGGGTTGAACCACTGTACTCACATGAACTGTTTTAAATATGTTTTTAGTGCCTTTATGGATCTTGACAGGAAGCGGTGACTTTGCTCTCAATGGAGGCCTCACTGAGCCATCATATTTCATCAAAAATATCTTAATTTGTGTTCTGAAGATGAACGAAGGTCTTATGGGTGTAGAACAACATGAGGGTGAGTAATAAATGACACTATTTTAATTTCTGGGTGCAGATTGTGTCAAAGCAGCTTTACAGTGATAACTGGTATATAATTTTGGCTGCACAGCAGCTCTTAAAGAATAGTGTCAATGCAGGCAGATCAAAGCACTGTTGAATATCAAATGTCAAGTGTCCCCAACTAAGCAAGCCAAAGGCGACAGCGGCAAGGAACCCAAACTCCAACAGGTGACATCAGGTGGCAAACAGGTGGCAAATAAGTGATAAAATGGAGAAAAAAACCTTGGGAGAAACCAGGCTTAGTCCTCCTCTGGCGAACAGTGCTTTGTTAGGATTCAGGTTGCTATCATAAGTCCGATAGGATCGCAACATTCAGTGAGGCTCAGTGAGGCCTCCATAGCCAGCAATGACATTTCCTCTCTCAAGATCCATTAATGTACTAAAAACATATTTAAAGCAGTTCATGTGAGTACAGTGGTTCAATATTATTATAAAGTGAGAAAACTTTTTTGGTGACTTATATAATAATGACTTATATAGTGATGGCTGATTTCAAAACAGGAAATGTAATTTTCATTTTTGGGTGAACTAACCCTTTAAGTACTTTTTATGCATCAGGTTTATGTGTGAGAGTCCTGAATGAAATTTGAATCAGATTTGGCTTTTTTTTTTTTTTTAACTGATGTGGTTAGACGTGACCTTTTTAATCTTAATGAACAACTACCTCTCAGGATATCTAAACTGTTTAAGGGTTAACAAACTAGTCCAACCGGGTCTGACCCTGAAAATTACTTTCATTGACAACCTAATGATGATTCAGTCATATTTTTGGCATGAATAAGAACAGATTTAATTTAGATGTTATACCACATGAAGTTTATTTTAGTTCACCACATAAAATATTTTCAGTGTACATTTAAGTAAAGATATTATACAGACTCAGAAAACATACTATGATGCTGTTTCTATAAATATTTGAAACCATAAAAATAACGTACGATTATTGTTTCATTTATTTATAAAATTACATTCCTTCGCAGAGACACTTTTGTAGTACACATTAACTTTCAATTAAATAAATAAATTGCTAAAATGTGAACATATATGCTCCAAAGCATTAACAGGATTACGGAGCTTTACACAATGGTAGTTTCCCAGTCCTTCGGAGATAGAGAAGAGGCTGAATCAAACCACCCAACAAAAAACAAATCTGACCAGCAGACCAGAGCTCTGGAATGTACTGGTGTGTCAGAACATAGACGAGTCCTGCCACCAAATATGCAGCATATATGAGAAGAAATGCCATCATAATCTGTATGATGGTATTAAACGCTCTTCTCTTCATGTGGTTTTCCTTTTCTCTCTCTCTCCCTCTCTCTCCTGGTCCTGACTGCTTCAGAGCTCTGAGAACAGCGAAACAGCAGAATAATTTAATAGACAAAGAGAGCAGAGCCTGACACAAGTAATAACATATGTAAACATATATGTAAACAAGAATTGTTTTAACGGTAAACACACAGGTGATAGCAATCATTATCCAGCCCACTGTGGAGCAGATCACTCTATATCTGAGAGGTTTGTACTTCAGAAAGGTTACAGGATGAATCACTGCCAAATAACGCTCAACACAGATCAGACACTGAAACAGAGGACGGCCAGTGAAGGGAACGCCTAGTAGGAATACCATAACAAGCCAGACTCTTGGAAAAATGTGGTTAAAAAGAGACAAAAAAGACCGCAGACAGAAGAAAAGCTCACAAACACACAGATTGAGGCTGAAGAACTCTGATGCGACTCCATTTCCCACTCCTGTGACGATGAGCCAGATCACATAAGAGTTTCCAGGTAGTGCAACAATGAGGTTGAGAATTAATCCAATGTAAAATTCGATGGATGACTCGGTCTTGTTGTTGATGTTAATTTTGCTTTCTGACATATTAAAAGCATCCATTGCTTTCTCTTTTACCTGACTTCCAAAATACTAAAAAAACACAGAAAAACAGAATATGTTAGTCAGCCTTAGTACAATCTTCGAAGAAAAAAAAAAATATATAGAACCTTAAAGGTTTCAGCCAGATGCTTCATATATCAACCCCTAAAAGGTTGTGTGTATGTATATATATATATATATATATATATATATACAACCTTTTAGTGGTTCCCACCATGGGATCATTTTATGGATTTAGTCTTAGCTAAAGATACGTTATCACTAGAAAAAAAAATTAAATAACCAGTTAAACATGAATGTATTAGGCAATCATTTAAGCCATTTCTCCTTACATAGAACCTTTTTGGCATAAAGAGTTCTTGAAAATTGAGTCAAGAACCTTAAGGTTCCCCACTGAACCTTTTTTCAATTTTGTTATGTTTGACAAATAACTGATGTACATGTTGAAATGTATTAAAGAAATACTATTAAAGAATCATTAAGAATGCCATTAAGTAACACTTAAAATGTAGATATCAAATGATGCATTAGATAAGTACAAAATATAAATCCAGCGATTATCTGCAATATCCTGCTCGATTTGTACATGTGATAGTATTTTAGACATTTGCAATTATATTAAACAATAAGAAAGTCCTGTTTACCTTAGGGTGGTGAACTGATGCTGTCTGTACAGTGTTGATGTCAGCAGACTAAACACCTGCAAAGAATGAAATATTCTGACTGTATATATTTGAAATAAGAATGAATAGAGCAATCATTACCTGAGATGTGATATTCCAGAGGCCAGAGTGACACCACAGGTCTCAATACTTTACAATGAAGGATGAACAGAATGTCACAGTAAACGAATCACATGCAAATGGAGAGAAATGAAAACACACCTGCTGCTAATGGACACTATTTTAGGTAAGCAAATATCACATATGGAGACATGAACAAAGATTTTAAGAAATGTTAAGACTTTTTGTGCACAAGTTCTGCAACAAAGAAGATAAATAATACAAAATTTTAACATAGTGACGTTTTTACAGGGAAACATAAATATAGACTGTATGTTATTATTACATGTAGGTAATATTAATATTTTTAACTCAGTTCAAACGTTTGGGGTCAGTAAAAGAAGTTAATATTTTCATTCAGCAAGAATGCATTCAATTGATCAAAAGTGACAGTTTTGCAAAGGTGTTACAGAGACTCAAGTTGAATTTATCACATTTAATTTTAAGACTGAATCAATTTATATCAACAAGATATAAATTACCTATTAGATTGTGATGGGCGGGTTTTACACAATTTTATGATGTATCTTGTTGACACAAAACGTCTCAGGTTATGCATGTAACCATGGTTCCCTGAGAGGGGAACGAGACGCTGCATCGCCATGGCAACGCTTCGGGATCCCTTCAGCATAAGCACTCCTGAAGACGTGCACAACTAGTCCAACGTCATCCCGTGATGTATGCCAGCGGAATGCGGAAGCTATAAAAGAGCTGTCGAACAAAGCTGTTTCAGCTACTGATCTGAAGCAAGCGGCTGACAGGCATGCAGGAAGTATGGCAAGGGGATGTCTCATTCCCCTCTCAGGGAACCATGGTTACATGCGGAACCTGAGATGCTCCCTTTCAAGGGAACTCGTGCTGTGTCACCATGGCAATGCTTTGGAAAACGAATACCTGCGTCGCCATACTGACAAAATGCCTGTCCTGATGTGAAGCAGAAATGTGCTGATTGGAGGAAGCGTTCATCAAGCTTGCTTTTACTACGTTCCTCTTGTCCCTCGACCAGCCAATCTATGTTTAATTTCGCCACAGCATGAGAAACAACCTCCACAAGCTCCTCATACTGTGGTGATTGGGCTGGCGAGTCACCCAAATCACTCACGTCACAGTCAATACTGAGAACATCCACCTCCTCAGAGGCAGATGGACTCAGCATTAACGGATCGCACGGGCGGTGTTGAGCACTAGGCCCAGCGGTTGAGGGCTTAGAAAGGGCCGCAGCCATCTCAACCCCTGCCGCCAGGTCCATCTGTGAACCCCACGACTGCAGACGCTGAGCTGCCTCAGCCGCGAGGAACGCCAAACTGGCTGCTTTCAGTAAACAAGGCCAGCCGGGAGCGGACCGTTTTTTAGAGGGAATGCTTCACATGATGGGCAATCAGCCTTCTCAAAGGCTGATCGTGTGTGCTCCGCTCCCATGCCGTACACACAAAATTCAAGTGCATCTCCCTCCGTAATGAAACGCTGGCAGGGAGGAATGCAAGGTCAGAATTTTTGCTGACTGCCTTCACTCGCCATTTCTAATGATATAAGTTTTTAAGACAGACAGAGAGACACAGAACGCTTGCTGAAGATCAGAAAGCTGAAACAGCTGTGTTTGACAGCTCTTTTATAGCTTCCGCGTTCCGCCAGCATACGTCACGGGATGACGTTGCACCAATCACGATTGGACTAGTTGTACAGGTCTTCAGGAGCGATTTGTTACTCATTGCAGACTCAGGTAGTCGAAGAGCTTTAATTATGCTCGTCCTCAGTGCAGCTTTTGATCTTATAGATCATGACATCCTTATTAAACGTTTAGAGCATGTTGTGGGTCTGAGAGGGACTGTTAACATGGTTCCCTTTCGATACTTCACTCGTACTGCGTATGGGGAAGGTCTCCCTTTTTCCCCGCTGCTGAAGCCTTTTTCAATAACGCAATGTAACTGCATCGTCATTGGTTCACTCATAGACAAGTTGTTGAACCAATGACGACGCGGCATAGCTGCGCAGCCTATGGCGACAAAGCGCGCGAATATTCCCGCCGAAATGAGCGGGGTTACGGGCTATATAAGCAGGCGTAGGATTTTAGTGTTTTCTCCTTCAGCGACGACCTCTACATCTCTTCGCTGATCTCCGCCTGAAGCCGAAGAAGCTTGCCGCCTTCCTGACAGCTCTCGCCGCCGTCTGAAGAAGCTCCCGCAGCGGACTCGCCTGGAATCGCCGGTTGAGGACAGCGCCGGCGCCCTCACTGACTGCAGCTTCAGCGCCGTCGTTGAGCCGCCGCCTCCCGCTTCCCGCTCCCGGCCGCTTCCTCTGTGTCCCCTGCCACCATCCGGCGCGCCACCTGAGAGCTTCACCCGTGGCTTTAACGCCACTCTAAAAGAGCAATTTCAGCGGTTTTCACCGCTTCTAAAAGAGCTTCCGCGGTCCTCACCGCTCTAAAGAGCCACCCAACTGCCGTTTTCATGGCACCGGCGTCTCACGATGCCCCGTCACTCATGTGCTACGTGCAGGGCCCCCCTGCACGATAGCGACAGTCACGCCGAGTGCGTCGCTTGCCTGGGCAAGCCCCATGTGGACGGTGCGCTTGCTGGGGACTCATGCCCGCACTGCGAGTGCATGAGTCTCAGTTCCCTGCGCTCGCGGGTCGCCTTCCGTGAAGAAGGCGACCCGCCGCTCGCGCCCTCCCGTCTTCTTCCTCCCGCGAACCGGCCAGGAAGAGACAGCGGGGTAGAGCGACTCAGCGCCCAGAGTCAGACGAGCTCACGCCGGCCCAGCCCCCGCGTGCCACGCTTTCTCCTTCGAGGGAAGCATCTCCCGTCCTGTTCTCCCGCCCTGAGCAGCGTCCCTCTGCCGAAGCAAGTGACCTCGTCTCATTTGGAGGAACAGACGCCGAGCAGGATGACTCCATGTCACTTGAGGCTTCCGAAGCGGAAGCATGGGCTGGCGAGCCGGAAGACACTGCTCCGCCTCCCTTGGAACCCGTTGAGCACGGCCAGGGCATGGATGCCGAGCTTTTCCGCGTCCTGTCCAGAGCCGTGGAAGAGCTGGACCTCGAATGGGCCCCTCCAGAGGAGCCGTCTCGCAGCCGCCTGGACGAATGGTTCCTGCCAGGCCGCCGCCAAGCACCTCGCCAGCGCTCAGCGCCCTTTTTTCCCGAGGTCCACAAGGAGCTCACGAAGTCGTGGCGTGCTCCGTATTCCGCCCGCCTTCACACGACGCACCGCTACGCCCTAACCGCCGTCAACGGCGCCGAAGAAAAGGGTTATGAGCACCTGCCACCCCTAGACGAAGCGGTGGCTGCTCACCTCTGCCCTCCCGCGGCTGTGGGATGGAAGACTAAGAGGGCCCTTCCTTCCAAGCCCTGTCGGACCACCTCTACTCTGCCGAAGCAAGTGACCTTGTCTTATTTGGAGGAACAGACGCCGAGCAGGATGACTCCATGTCACTTGAGGCTTCCGAAGCGGAAGCATGGGCTGGCGAGCCGGAAGACACTGCTCCGCCTCCCTTGGAACCCGTTGAGCACGGCCAGGGCATGGATGCCGAGCTTTTCCGCGTCCTGTCCAGAGCCGTGGAAGAGCTGGACCTCGAATGGGCCCCTCCAGAGGAGCCGTCTCGCAGCCGCCTGGACGAATGGTTCCTGCCAGGCCGCCGCCAAGCACCTCGCCAGCGCTCAGCGCCCTTTTTTCCCGAGGTCCACAAGGAGCTCACAAAGTCGTGGCGTGCTCCGTATTCCGCCCGCCTTCACACGACGCACCGCTCCGCCCTCACCGCCGTCAACGGCACCGAAGAAAAGGGTTATGAGCACCTGCCACCCCTAGACGAAGCGGTGGCTGCTCACCTCTGCCCTCCCGCGGCTGTGGGATGGAAGACTAAGAGGGCCCTTCCTTCCAAGCCCTGTCGGACCACCTCTACTTTGGCTGGACGGGCTTACACCTCGGCAGGCCAGGCTGCCTCCGTGCTTCATACTATGGCCATATTTCAGGTCTTCCAGGCCAAACTCCTCCGCTCCCTGGACGAGTCTGGAATTGACACACCGGCTTTCAAAGATCTTCGCAGCGCCACCGACCTTGCCCTGTGAGCTACGAAGACCACGGCCCAGGCCATCGGGCGTTCCATGGCCAGCCTGGTAGTTTTAGAGCGCCACCTGTGGCTCAACTTAACGGAGATCAAGGACCTGGACAAGACAGCCTTCTTAGATGCCCCGGTCTCTCCCTCTGGTCTCTTCGGGCCTGCAGTGGAAGGCTTCACTGCTGCGCAGAAATCGTCTCAGGCTATGAGACATTTCTTGCAGAAGCGCTCCAGCTCTGCTTCTGCGTCCAGCCGCCCCAGGAATGTGGCGGCTCAGGAGAACAAGCCAGCCCCACCCGTAACACAGGCGGCGCCACCCCAGGAGCATCGTGAGCGATCACGGCCTGCGAAGCGCCCTCCCTTCCCGAGACGCCAGGGACCCCGGCCCAAGATTGTGCTGGACCCGGTGCCTCCAAAGTCGTCCTGATTCGTCAGGAAGGAAGAGGATGGGGGATCGTCCCGTTGCGACCGGACAGCCCCAAAAGCTCCCACGAGTAATTTCCCCTCTGCCTCGTTTAATTCCGGGCGTGGGAAACATGCTCCAAGTGATAGATGGGCCCACACCTGTTGCGTCCACCCCAAACGCTGTTTTCACGGCGAACAATATTTTACCTCATCTCAAAAAGAGCAAATTTCCTCTTCCACCCCTCTCGGTGTACGACCCCCTCAGCGGCGGTCCGTCACCTGATATCATTCAACCCCTTGCCACTCGGGCCGAGGCCTGGAGGGCCATCCCCAATGTGTCTGAGTGGGTTATGGGGATCGTAACCCAGGGCTACTCGCTCCAGTTTGCAAGACGGCCCCCTCGCTTCGGCAGGGTGCTTCAAACCTCGGTCAATCCGGACGACGCGCATGTCCTCCGGGCCGAAGTTATGACATTGCTAAAGAAGGGAGCTTTTCCCCGACAGAGAGCGAGTCAGGCTTTTACAGCCGCTATTTTCTGGTCCCCAAGAAGGATGGTGGTCTCAGACCCATTCTAGATCTCAGACTTTTGAATCACTCCCTCATGAGACGGAAGTTCAAAATGCTGACGCTGAATCAGATCCTCGCGCACATTTGCCCCGAGGACTAGTTCTGCTCGCTGGACCTGAAGGATGCGTACTTTCACATCCAGATAGCCCCCCGTCACAGACGATTCTTGAGATTCGCATACGAGGGGGTGGCGTACCAATATACGGTCCTGCCCTTCGGGCTGTCTCTGGCTCCTCGCACTTTCACCAAGTGCATGGACGCGGCGCTTTCCCCTCTGAGGCAGATGGGAATCCGGGTCCTGAATTATCTCGACGACTGGCTCATACTAGCCCGTTCGCGAGTCGAGCTGGAACACCACAGATCCGTGCTCCTCAGCCATTTACAATGTCTGGATCTCAGGGTCAACCTAGCCAAGAGCTCGCTGTGCCCCACCCAGCGAATTTCGTTTCTGGGGGCAGTTTTCGACTCAGTCCGTATGTCGGCAGTAGTCTCGCCGGAGCGTGCTCTAGCGATTCAGCAGCTCGCAGCCTCAATCAAGAACAAAGCCTGTCTCCCTCTGAAGTTTTTCCAGAGGCTACTAGGGCTGATGGCTTCCGCCTCCCCGGTGCTGCAGCTCGGCCTTCTTCGGATGCGGCCTCTTCAGTACTGGTTGAAGTTCCGGGCTCCTCCCAGCGCCTGGCGGCACAGCCACTTATGTCTCAAGGTCAATCAGGCCTGTCTTCTAGCCCTGAAACCTTGGATGGTTCAAGCGCGGAGTGCCCTTACAGGCGGTCTCACGAAGGACTGTGCTCTCAACGGACGCTTCCAACTCGGGTTGGGGCGCTGTGTGCGAGGGCAGACTGGCCTTCGGCTCGTGGAGTCGCGAGGAAAGCCATCTTCACATCAACTGCCTAGAGATGCTAGCAGTGATGAAGGCCCTTCAGTCTTTTCAGACTCACTTGACAGGACGTCATGTTCTAGTCCGGTCGGACAGTATGACGGTGGTGTCATACTTAAACCACCAGGGCGGTCTCTCGTCCAGCCGCTTATGCGCTCTGGCGAAACGTCTCCTGGAATGGGCTCTTCCGAGGCTTCAGTCGCTCAGAGCGACTCATGTTCCTGGCAGGAACAATGTGGGCACAGACATGTTGTCACGGAGCAATGTCCCCTCCGACGAGTGGATGCTCCACCCCCAAGTAGTCCTCGAGATTTGGGAGTTCTTCGGGAGGGCAGAGATAGACCTCTTCGCCTCAGAAGACAACTCTCATTGCCCAACATTCTTCTCGAAGGAAGTCGATGCTCTGGCCCATACATGGCCCAGCACACTCCTTTACGCCTTTCCTCCAATCGCACTGATCCCTCAGGTTATCAGGTGCATCAGAGAAGACCAACACAGAGTCCTTCTGGTAGCCCCGCTCTGGAGGAACCAGGTTTGGTCCTCGGAGCTGTTCAAGCTCTCCCTGAGAGCCCCGTGGCCTATTCCCCTGAGACGGGACCTCCTCTCTCAGGCAAACAGAACGATCTGGCACCCACACCGGAGCTTTGGGCTCTGCATCTCTGGTCCCTCGATGGGAGTCGTCCAGCCTCCCCGGGGACGTTCTAAATACCATTTCTCAGGCTAGAGCTCCGTCCACGAGACGCCTCTACGACCAGAAATGGACGGTCTTTGTTGATTGGTGTTCCTCACGCAACATAGACCCCGTGGAGAGTGACGTATCCTCCATACTGTCCTTCCTCCAAGAACGCTTGGAAATGGGGCGCACCCCTTCTACTCTTAAGGTTTACGTAGCAGCCATTGCGGCTTTCAATGCTCCCATTGCTGGCCAATCAGTGGGACGTAATGGCCTTGTGATCCGTTTCCTGAGGGGCGCTAGGCGATTGAATCCTCCTCGCCCCCTCACCGTTCCCACTTGGGACCTCTCTCTGGTCCTCAGAGCCTTAAAGGGACCCCCTTTTGAGCCAATGGGTTCAGCCGATCTCAGACCCTTAACGCTGAAGACCGCTCTGCTGTTAGCACTAGCATCGGTTAAGCGCGTTGGCGATTTGCAGGCCCTCTCTGTGAGCCCTGCATGCCTTGAATTTGGGCCAGGAGACAAAAAGGTTGTTCTCAAACCTAAGCATGGCTACGTTCCTAAGGTGCTCTCAACCCCGTTTAGAGCTCAGGTCATCTCGCTTTCTGCTCTTCCTCCCTCGGCGGACGAACGAGAGCTGGAGCTACTCTGCCCAGTTAGGGCATTGAGGACCTATGTGCAGCGATCGCAGCCTTTCAGGCAGTCGGATCAGCTCTTTGTTTGTTTTGGTGGCCGCACCAAGGGGTCTCCGGTTTCAAAACAGCGCCTCTCCCGTTGGATAGTGGACGCTATTAACCTGTGCTACTCCTCACTGGGTGCAGACTGCCCCATAGGAGTCAGGGCCCACTCCACTAGAGGAATGGCTTCCTCGTGGGCTTGGTCCAACGGAGTTTCCATTCAAGACATGTAACCTCGGTTCCCTGAGATACGGAACGAGTACTGCGTCACTTGCCGTGCCACGAGGCTGCGGCTTCAGGGTCGTCACTTCAGTCGATTACACTGAAATCCTAACACCTGCTTATATAGCCCGTAACCCCTCCCATTTCGGCGGGAATATTCGCGCGCTTTGTCGCCATAGGCCGCGCAGCTATGCCGCGTCGTCATTGGTTCAACAACTTGTCTATGAGTGAACCAATGACGATGCAGTTACACTGCGTTATTGAAAAAGGCTTCAGCAGCGGGGAAAAAGGGAGACCTTCCCCATACGCAGTACTTGTTCCGTATCTCAGGGAACCAAGGTTACGTTAGTAACCGAGTACGTTTTCTTCTTATTTGAAGGGACGATTCTTTTCAGTGAGGGTTGGGGAATTTTCTTCCTCTTCAGTTCCTATTGAATGTGGAGTACCTCAGGGCTCCATTTTGGGGCCTATTCTGATTTCACTATTTCTGTTGCCTTTAAGCCTTATTTTTTTTAAAAACACAGTATGTCTTATCACCTTTATGCTGATGATATTCAGATTTATCTACCTATGAGATCTTGAGGATCAGCTTCTCAGTCATCTTTTCTACTATGTTTTAAGGAGGTGAAGTGCTGACAAGAGCAAAATCGCCTACAGCTTAATGCAACTAAATCTGAAGTAATCATTTTTGGGCCAAATAAGGTTGACTATGACATAAACAATGTGTTAGGTACATGGACAACAAATGTGCAGTCTCAAATAAGAAATTTATGTGTAATTTTTGACTCTATTAATGTTTCTTTAACGTTTGATCATCAGATTAAATGTGTGGTGAAAAGTTGCTTCTTTCAGTTGAGGAACATTGCAAAAATGAAATCCTTTCTGTCTGTTGCTGACCTAGAGATAGTGATACATGCATTTATCTCCTCCCGTTTGGACTACTGTAATGCACTTTATTTGGGAGTAAGCCAAACTCCTATTTCAAAATTGCAGTTGGTCCATGCAGCTGCGAGGCTCCTCCACAAAGAAAAGGGAGCATATTACTCCAGTTTTGGAAAAGCTGCATTGGCCTCTGGTTAAATATCGGATTCAGTACAAGGTGTTAAAGCTGTCCATGAGATGGCCCCAGAATATATTACGGACCTAATGAACTCTGGTAGATCATTTAATTGCTTACTGTTCTCAGTTCCGAAAACTCACCTGAAAACAAAAGGGGATCGTGCATTTTCGGTTGCCGGCCCAAGACTGTGGAATTCCCTTCCACCTGACATCAGATCTGCACCCTCAGTTGAAGTTTTTAAATCTCGCGTGAAAACATACTTGTTTTCTATGGCTTTTAACTGTTGACTTTTGGATGATGTATATTGTTTTAAATGTATTTTCTGGAATTGTTGATTTTTGTTTTTGTTTGTTGTGTTGCTGTACAGTCCTTTGGTCTACTTTGTAGTGGAAAGGGCTCTATAAATAAAGTTTATACACGCCTATGGTAATTGCTGTTAAGAATCATGACTTTTTCAACTGGCTGTTGAATGATTAATAATATTTGCATACAGTTCAATGCAACAAATAATGATTCCAGCATTGTAGATTCTGGCCTGTGAGCTGCACTGATCACCTTACGAGACAGAGCTTTTAGTTCATGTGAAATAGTGGGAAAATCTGACATTATTCAGGTAAAAAAAGGTATTTTGTTGTATTTTATTTTTCTAATATGTTTTGTAACCATCAGAATAAGCAAAAGCTTTATGTGCTGCAAAGGGTAGATGTTTATTCTACTTTACCGCTAGAGTTTTAATAAAAGGCAAAATCCTCAAAGCAAATCGTTTTCCACTCACGATGCCTTTGTATATTTATTGATTATTTATATAGTACATGGATATTTACTTAATTACACATCTGTTGACTCATAAATAGAAAATTTACTTCAGACATTAAAATCCAACACACTGTACTTTATAGCATTCTTTAATTAACTATTTATATTTGAAAATAAATTCTGTTGACCATCATTTTATTTATTTATTTATTTTATTTTTTGATATCAGGTAAAAAAAAGAGAGAGTGGGTGAAAAAATGGATAATTTCCCCATGTGGAACAGCAGCATCACAGCAAACAACACATCATATTTGGACTTTTACACTGCCGGATGTATCATCAGCCTCATTGTAGTGCTTCCCGAAAACTCTTATGTGATCTGGCTCATCGTCACAGGAGCGGGAAATGGAGTCGCATCAGAGTTCTTCAGCCTCAATCTGTCTGTTTGTGAGATTTTCTTCTGTCTGCAGTCTCTTTTGCTTCTGTGCAGAAATTTCCAAAATCTCTTGTTTATTGTGGCATTTCTGTCAGGCTTTTCTGTCACCGGTCGTCCTCTGTTTCAGTGTCTGATCTGTGTTGAGCGATACCTGGCAGTGGTTCATCCCGTAACCTTTCTGAAGTACAAACCTCTCAGATATAGAGTGATCTGCTGCACTGGAGCCTGGATAATAATTCTGATGTCTTGTGTGTTTGCTAGTTTAACTGTTTGTTTTGCATGTTTTTCATTTGATATGTTTTTGTTCATGTGCTATTATTTGTGTCAGGCTTTGTTGACATTTTCTATTATGTTGTTCTGCTGCTTGGCTGTTCTCAGAGCTCTGAAGCAATCAGGACCAGGAGAGAAAAGGAGAGAAAAGGAAAATCACATGAAGAGAAGAGCGTTTAACATCATTGTGATGATAATAATGACAATGCTTTTCATATATGCTTCATATTTGTTGACAGGACTCAGCTATCTTCTGAGACATGAGCTTATTTCAACACTCTGGTGTATTGGTCAGTTATTTTTTTTGCTGGGTGGCTTGGTTCAGCCTCTTCTCTATCTTCACAGGACTGGAAAACTATGTCCTTGTAAAGCACCATAATACTGTTAATTTCTTGGCTTGCATTTATTTGTGGTCACATTTTCATCAATGTGTATTACATTAACTGAAATTTAAAGTAGATTGGTATCATTGCTTGCTTAATAAAACACTTGCCTTAACACACCTGCCTGGAACTTTCTAGAATGCCTAGTAAGACATTAATTTGCTGTTTTAGGTGTGTTTAATTGGAGTTGGAGCTAAGCTCTGCAGGACAGTGGCCATCCAGGAGCAGGATTGGGCACCCCTGCTTTAGAATTTCTTCACTTAAATGTACAATGGATATTTTGTAGTAATGCTACAATAATATAACTGGCAAATTCAAACCCTTTGACCACCAAAACTTGTTGATGTTGTTGTTGTTTTTAAATGTGTAATTTATTTGTTTGTTCTTTGCTATTAAAAAAGGCTATTTCATGTGTCAAAATGCAGTGAAAAACACTATGGTTAGTTCATCCCAAAAAGAAAATTCTTAATGATGCACAAGAACAAACCTCTTCTGGAAGCTCAAATGTGCTGCGTGACCAATGCGTGACCCTGCCCTTTTTCTAAATTAATCAAAAGACATTAATCAGACAAATAGCAATGATAATATTGTGGTCAATAAAACAAAATGCATTTAAATTATAAGTAACATTAATGTGTACAATAGTAACGAGTCACTCAAAAAGCCAGAAAATGTTGAATGTTGTTCCAGGATTAACAAAGATGATTAATCTAGGGCTGCGTTCCACTTCAGTTTTAGACACGCACAAGCGAACTTCCCTAAACACTTCCCCTCAGGGGAATCCCTGCCACCATTTAAAGTTTATATGGACAGACCCTCACTCCCTTGATTTTGACAAAGGGAGCGAGTCTACTTCATATGTACACTTCAGGCAGCTCCATAACCCACAATGCAACACGATCGTGACATCACCGCATATCACGTTTAATTTACCCAACACCGAACCCACTACAAACAACTCTATGATATAACAATTAATTTTTTAAATATTTAAAACACACATATATATAGAATACTGCATTAAACAATTTTGTAAGGGGAAAAAAACAATAAATCAGCTCCATTGTGGATTACAAGTGATCAAGGGTTTAGGACATTCCAATTCAGACAATTGCAAAGGTTCCGCCAGAGATGGGCACTCATGCAAGGTAAGCAATGGCGTACATCCAAGTCAACGAGACTGATGGAAGTTAGCGAGTGAAAGGGCATTTAAAAAACTAACTGGAATGCAGCCTAGGAATATGTTGTACTTGGTGAAATCAGCATATGGACGTAATCTATCTATTTTACCTATATTATAGAACCTGTCATTTTGATGTTGCGTAATTTATTTGTTTATCACATAAATTAAATAATTTCTCAAAACATTTGTATCTTAAAGTTTATAATCTATTATGTACATTTAAAGTGTGCTACAATTACTAGCTAAACCGCTTGTGGGGTTAGGAGAAAATCACATATATTGTGGTTTGTTTTGTGTTTGCTTTTCATAGAAAAGTTATTAATCTCTGACAAAGGCTCGCCTGTCAGGTGTTGCCAAATGAAAATCCCCTGTTATTTGTTTCTGTCACAGCATACACTCACAAATGTTAGAATGTTTTTTGTTGTTGTTGTTGCTGTTGTTGTTGTTTTTTCTACAGTATTTTAAATCTTGTCCATTTATTAGTCTCCACTATATGTTGTGGCATTTGCACCAACATCCTAGGCATTTCCAAGGCAGCAAATAAACAGCATGATAGTTCAAAACAAGCACCTGGAATATCTACACATACCTACAACACTAAAATGCAAATGCTAACATCATTAATATTATCTTTAAAAAAGGTAATTTATCACACATATCAAGCAAACAAAAATACTAACTTACCCAAACAAAACACGGGTCCACTCTGCACCGCTTATATACTCTAGTCTGGAATGCTGTAAACACAGACAAGTGGAGTATAATGGTCTGTTCTGCTTGCAATGAAAAGTCAACAAAATAGTT
Source organism: Chanodichthys erythropterus (assembly GCF_024489055.1). Lineage (NCBI taxonomy): Eukaryota > Metazoa > Chordata > Actinopteri > Cypriniformes > Xenocyprididae > Chanodichthys > Chanodichthys erythropterus. The sequence goes on along the minus strand of NC_090242.1, from coordinate 12,937,121 downwards.
AAAACAGTTAAAATTAAGATACTTGTTTGAAGGCAACTATTTTTATCCTGGAGAATGCTCAGAACAATATCAAGCAGCATTTGCATGTATATATTTATATGAAAACCTGGTGTTGCCACAAATGTATTTGAATGGAGAATATGGATTAAAAATATAGATTAGATTACATGTTATTTGTATACAATAAGGAAAATGTACATTGTTTTATATACAAATATTTTGATTCTTCCTAAGAGATGGGTATTTCATATTTGCATATTAAGTTTTTATGTGTATTCATATTAAAGGTGTGCATTTATATGAAAAACATGAATTACAAAATGCCTTAAATTGCATGTCTATTATTTGTATGCACAGATATGAAACAATATGAGGACAATTTGCATTGTTTTGTTTACAAATTTGTTACTAAGAGAGGGCTATCTCAAATTTAATCTCATATTTGCATTTTAGGTTTTTTTTTTTTTTTACATGGCATGTCATTTTTTTAAGTCATACATATATATCCGATGTGACAGTTGTGAAATCAAAATCAGCACAGGGATTGAGGTCGATCCAGGGAGAGCATTCAATCTTCAGGTGACGCTCTTTTTTCCACTGAACAATCTATAAAAATGTCACTGTCATTACTAGGCTTAAAGATTATAAAACTTAATGGGTATGTAAAATAACCTGTGACTACGATGTAATTTGTTTTGAACCGATGAATCCAAAAGAAATATGACAGAAAATGATTTGTTTTATTATGCAAACGAAGGCTAATATTTACAACTCCTAAAAATAAAGGTTCCATAGAAGAACGATTGTTTGGTTTCCCAAACAACCTTTCAGTTATCAGTTCTTAAACTAACTTTTTTTCTCTCTTGTGTGAAGAACATTTTAAAAATCTATAGAACCTTACTCAACTTTTAAGAACATTTTGTGGTTCCATGTATGTTAAAGGTTCTTAATGGAACCATCAATGCCAATTAAGAACCTTTATTGTTAAGAGTGCAGAATCACACTTTTGAGTAATTTACTATTAAGATATAGACTTGTTTTAATGTTTTGTTGTTGTTGTTTGTTTTGTTTTATGATTTTGCAGTACAAAACGCAAGGTTAATTTATAATGTTCTCTTCCCATAGATCACAGTTTTATTTTTTGATGTTATACGAGCTTCTAAGCTGAGAAAATAAACGAGAGGAGATGAATAACTTGCCAGTGAACTTCACATCTGCGGCATCGATGAACTCCACGACTCAACTGTCAGTTAACATTATAAACATTATTGTGTACAGCTTTAATTTGCTGGTTGGTCTTCCTACACACTGCTTTGATATATGGCTCATCGTCACAGGAAAAGGAAGTGGAGTTGCATTAGAGTTCTTCAACCTCAGTCTCTCTGTTTGTGAGCTTGCTACCTGTCTGAATTGTTTGTTCTTCATACTGTCAAATTGGTTTCCAAGTATTTCACCATTAGCGATATTTTTTGTAGGACTAGGCATCACTGGTCGTCCTCTGTTTCAGTGTATGATCTCTATTGAGCGTTACCTGGCAGTGGTTCATCCTGTAACCTTTCTGAAGTTCAAACCACTCAGATATAAAGTGATTTGCTCCACTGCGGTCTGGATAATCACTTTTGGCTCCTGTTCAGTCTGCATGATCACAATGTTGGCTAACTTGTATACATACACATGGATCTTCTTGATGCAGCTTCTATTATACATCTCCATTCAGTTGTTTTTCTGTTTGACTGTTCTCAGAGCTCTGAAGCAGTCAGGACCAGGAGAGAAATGGAGAGAGAGAAAGGAGGAAAATCAAGTTAAAAGAAGAGCATTTTATCTCATTCTAATAATAACTGTGAATATGTTTGTCATATATCTACCATTTGTTATTGCTGCCTTGTTTACCCTTGTTGCCCAAATGTTTATTCAAAAAACTATGGGATATTGGTTTCGTTTTTTTTTTTTTTTTTTTTTGTCCTGGCGGGATTTTTACAGCCTGTTCTATATCTTTACCAGTTTGGAAAACTTTCTTGTCTCTGTTCTCCATAAAGCCTGCATGTGTGATATCTGAAGTGATATTTTATGTTACTAAATATTACTTTAAATATTACGAACATTTATTTCGGATTGAAAAATAATCATTAGACTTACAATTGGAGCTTACAAACACTTTTGTTATGATCTGCTGTTAATAATTATGTTTTTAATTTGGAGGTTATCAAAGTGATTGTGTATTGCATTTCATGTAGACATTTTATATGTATTAAGCCTATTATTGTCACAGATCCCTTGTTCCCCTGGACTCCATTTCCCATGATCCTCCTGTTCTCCACACCTGCACTCACTTCCCTCGTCAGTTCCTCATCATCACGGATCACCTGCACCTGGACTCTATTATCTGCACTCCCTTTATATTGCACTCACTCCCTTCACTCCTCGTCCGTCTTAATGTTATGTTTATGTTGTATGTTTGGTTCTCCTTGCCTTTTGGATTAAAGTATTGTGTAGTGTGGAAATCCGTACCTGCCTCATCTCTTCAAACCAGTACAACTGTAACAATTATATTTCTGTCATATAATTATAGTTTGTGATGTTGTTTGTTTGTGGTTTATTTTGTTTGGTTCCTGACACTAACTTTTATCCATTTCAAGTTTTGCCATATGCATTAATAAAACCATTCATTTTGAACTGAGGTGATTTATTCAACATGTTATGTGGGAATTGAAGCTATTTAAATGCAACATTAAACATTTTTGTTTAACCATATGCCGAACACGCAGAGAGTACACAGTTTAAATAATTCTTATCAAGCAGTACACATTTTGATTTTGTTATTAAGGTAATATTCTGATTCAAAAATATAGTGATAACTGTCAGCATATAAGACAGTAGGCTATTTCCTTGCACCCTTCAGAGTATTTACTTCAAGTGCCTTTGTAGTGAGTACAGGTGCTGGTCATATAATTAGAATATCATCAAAAAGTTGATTTATTTCACTATTTCCATTCAAAAAGTGAAACTTGTATATTATATTCATTCATTACACACAGACTGATATATTTCAAATGTTTATTTCTTTTAATATTGATGATTATAATTGACAACTAAGGAAAATCCCAAATTCAGTATCTCAGAAAATTAGATCAAAATAGTGAAATAAATCAACTTTTTGATGATATTCTAATTATATGACCAGCACCTATATAGGGCATACATTTAGATCCTCAATTATTATTTTTTTTCCCCCTTTATAAGCAACTGTTTTGATTTAAAACAATGTAACTTGATATGATATAACGGAATGTTAGACTTGTGTAAGGATATGGTGGCGTAAAAAGAACAGCTGGATCTTTTTTGACTGATTCATTGAAATGAACCATTCAAAAGAACCTTCCCTACATATCAACTGATATCCCTGTCAGGAATGAGCATAGCATCAGCACAGTCAGTATTTTTACATTTCTGCTTTCACTTTTGTTTGAAATAAAATAACATAAAAAATATGAAATTATATTTAAGATTTCAAAGAGGGACATGCCTTTTTAACCTTCTGTAAAAGTAAATATTTGCATGTCACATGTTAGGTATTTATGTAACCGTGCTCTCATATTAAATCAATCTACAGATCACTGGTCTGGGTTGACATCACTCTAAAGGTGACAAAGTCTTTTTTGATATTTGTGGTTATCCATGTAAAAGTTTAGGCTATTTAGATGGATTAGCTATTATTTAGATTATTTTAGATTCTAAATTATTATTTTTGATTTAGATCATTTGTGATTTGATTCATTCAGTCACACCCTTTTTGTCTCATCTAACACGTATACTTCTCTTTTTGTCTCCTTTGTAGACTACAATTGCACAAATATTTACTAATATATTTGAGAGGCAATGGGCATGAATGTCTCCACTGACAACTTCACCTCACTTGAGGATCATCCTTCCACCAATGAACCTTTGTTACTGACAAGTTTCTGGACTGGTTTGCTATTCTTTAGTCTACTGTTTGGGCTTCCTACTCACTCCTGTGTTTTGTGGCTTACTGGACAAAGGAGAAGAATTCCATCAGAATTCTTCAATGTCAATCTCACAGTTTGTGAAATTATTTACTGTCTATTTACTTATTTTTTATTTATATTTTTCAAATATTCCTAAATGTAGAGTTACTACAACATTTTTTTTTTTTTTGCAAGGAATAGGCATCATGTGTGTTGAGCGTTACCTGGCAGTGGTTCATCCTGTAACATTTCTGAAGTTCAAACCTCTCAGATACAAAGTTGCCTGCTCCATTGTTACCTGGATAGCAAATCTTGTATCTTGTGTGTTTTGTCTGTGATTCATAAACCCGTTTTAAGGTTTTACATACTATTACCTGTCACAGTTCTCAGTCTACCTCTCTATAAACCTGTTCTGCTGTTTGGCTGAGAGGGAGAAAGAGACATGAAGGGAAGAGCATTTTATGTCATTCTAACAACTACTGTGACTTCACTAATCGTTTATGTTCCTAGTATCTTTATGTCATTGCGATATATTCTGTCAATATCATCTTTCCCAGGAAAGGATTCACTGAGTATTATTGATTGCTGGCTTTGTGCAGCCTCTTCACTTTATTTACAGGGTTGGTTAACTGCCCTTGTGTAAGTGTAACTAGCTGCTATAACACTTTTTATTTGTAACAACTTGGTCATTTACAAAAATTTGGGTGGTGGGTATTAGGAATGTTTTAACTTGTAAACTACATTTTTTTCCCCCAGTAAAAACCCTGCAGTCTTATTTCCCACCTGTTACAAATTTATCTTTACATTAATGGCATTTAAATTGAATAAAATTTCTATTTTGTTGTTAAAACTGCGTTCTGCAAGTCTTTACTTAAAACTTCAAACAAAGCCTTAAAATATTCCAACCTGCGCCCGGGTTAGTACTTTATGGTTTAGTCTAGATTTGTTTATCCTTAGGCTACACTATTACCAAATATACATTATCACAAAAACATTGTGGGAAAAGTAGAAAACATTCTCTTCATTTTCTTTATTAGTCATACCCATAGACTGGGGAGAAATGTAATAAATTGGGGGCTCGTCCGGGATCCCCACCTCTACTTTATATACCTGTCCAGTCACAGTGGTTTTGCCAAGAATGTCATGTTCCTGGATCAACATATTTCAGTCCTAAACCTATCCCTTTATCCTAAACCTAACCCTACCCATAATGTATCCCTAAAATCAGAGAGAAATTATATGTGAATAAAACTGATGTAGAAGCACCTAACCCTGGTTGTAAGCCAAAACTTGACATAAACCATAAACTTGTCCCTTAAATCTGATTGGTTGATTGGAATGTTGTTCTTGGATTAACAAAGATGTTGATCTAGGAACATGTTTTACTTGGTGAAATCAGGTTCACCATACAGGTCCTGGGAAGTAACAGACACATATCATTATTTTACCTATTTTATAGAACACCTCATTTTGATGTTGCATATTTTATTAGTTTATCACATAAATTAAATAATTTCATAAAGTCTTAAAGCTTACAATATTCTGTAAATGTAAAGTGTGCTACAATCACTAGCTAAATTACGTGTGGGGTTAGGAGACAATCACATATATTGTGGTTTGTTTTGTGTTCACCTTTTATAGAAAAGTTATTCATCTCTGAAACAGGGTCGCTTGTCAGGTGTTGCCGAATGAAAATTGCCTGTTGTTTCGGTCACAGCATACACTCACATTGGCTACACACATGTCATCAAGGTTTGTTTTTGTTTTGCTTTTTTTACAGTACTTTAAATCTTGTCCATTTCTCCACTATATGTTGTGGCATTTGCACCAACACCCTATACATTTCTAAGGCAGCAAATAAACAGCATGAGAGTTCAAAACAAGCACCTGGAATATCTACACATACCTACAACACTAGTACTCCACCGTAAAATGCAAATGCTAACATCATTAGTATTATCTTTAAAAAAGGTAATTTATCACCCATATCAAACAAACAAAAATATGGACTTACCCAAACAAAACAAGGGTCCACTCTGCACCGCGTGTAAACACAGACAAGTGGAGTATAATGGTCTATTCTGTTTGCGATGAAAAGTCAACAAAAGAAGTAGAACAGTTAAAATTAAGATACTTGTTTGAAGGCAATCACTTTTATAATGGAGAATGCTCAGAACAATATCAAGCAGCATTTGCATGTATATATTTATATGAAAACATGGTGTTGCCACAAATGTATTTGAATGGAAAATATGGATTAAAAATATAGTTTAGATTACATGTAAATTATTTGTATACAATTGTTTTATATACAAATATTTTGATTCTTCCTAAGAGATGAGTATCTCATATTTGCATATTAAGTTTTTATGTGTATTAATATGAAAGGTGTGCATTTTTATGAAAAACATGGATTACGAAATGCCTTAAATTGCATGTCAGTTATTTGTATGCACGGATATGAAACAATATGAGGACAATTTGCATTGTTTTGTTTACAAATTCTATGATTGTTACTAAGAGAAGGCCATCTCATATTTAATCTCATATTTGCATTTTAGGTGTTTTACATGGCATTTCATGTTTTAAGTCATACATATATATCCGATGTGACAGTTGTGAAATCAGTCAAAAAATCAACACAGGGATTGAGGCCGATCCAGAGAGAGCATTCAATCTTCAGGTGACACTCTTTTTTCCATTGAACAATCTATTACAATGTCGCTTTCATTACTAGGCTTTAATATTATGAAGATTAATATGTATGTAAAATAAGCTTTGACTACAGAATAGCTCAGTTTGTTTTGGACAGATGAATCCAAAGGAAATATAACAGAAAATGATTTGTTTTACTATGCAAATGAAGACTAATGATTACAACTCTTAAAAATAAAGGTTCCATAGAAGAACCATTTTAGTTATCAGTTTTTCAAATAACTTTTTTTCTTCTTAGAATAAAGAACATTTTAAACTAGAACTTTGTTCCACTATAAAGAACCTTTTGTGGCTCCATAGATGTTAAATGTTCTTAAATGGAACCATCAATGCCAATAAAGAACCTTTAGAATTAAGTAAGTGGCGATGTTAAGATTTGTTTTGATGTTGTTTGCACAAGGTTCATTTATAATTTTCTCTTCCCATAGATCACAGTTTTATTTTTGATGTTATACGAGCTTCTAAGCTGAGAAAATAAACGAGAGGAGATGAATAACTTGCCAGTGAACTTCACATCTGCTGCATCGATGAACTCCATGACTCAACTGTCAGTTAACATTATGGACATTGTTGTGTACGGCTTTAATTTGCTGGTTGGTCTTCCTACACACTGCTGTGTTATATGGCTCATAGTCACAGGAAAAGGAAGTGGAGTTGCATTAGAGTTCTTCAACCTCAGTCTCTCTGTTTGTGAGCTTGCTACCTGTCTGAATTGTTTGTTCTTCATACTGTCAAATTGGTTTCCAAGTATTTTGCCATTAGCAATATTTTTTGTAGGACTAGGCATCACTGGTCGTCCTCTGTTTCAGTGTATGATCTCTGTTGAGCGTTACCTGGCAGTGGTTCATCCTGTAACCTTTCTGAAGTTCAAACCGCTCAGATATAAAGTGATTTGCTCCATTGCGGTCTGGATAATCACTTTTGGCTCCTGTTCAGTCTGCATGATCACAATGTTGGCTAACTTGTATACATACACATGGTTCTTCTTGACGCAGCTTCTATTATACATCTCCATTCAGTTGTTTTTCTGTTTGACTGTTCTCAGAGCTCTGAAGCAGTCAGGACCAGGTGAGAAAGGGAGAGAGAGAGAGGAGGAAAATCAAGTTAAAAGAAGAGCATTTTATCTCATTCTAATAATTTCTGTGAACATGTTTGTGATATATCTACCATTTGTTATTGCTGCCTTGTTTACCATTGTTGCCCAAATGTTTATTCAAGTATTATGGAATACTGGTTTCGTTTTTTTTGCCCTGGCTGGTTTTTTACAGCCTGTTCTTTATCTTCACCGGTTTGGAAAACTCTCTTGCCTCTGTTCTCCATAAAACCTGCAATAGTGATATTTTATGTTATTAAATATTACTTTAAATAATATGAACATTTATTTTGGATTGAACATTAATCATTAGGCTTACACTCTGCTGGCCCACTTTATATTAGGTGGCCTTAACTACTATTTACTTACATCAAAAAATATGTACCTTGTACTTGTTGTCTTTATATTGCATTGCAAAAAGCTGTTGCTGCTATTGAGGTGGGATACGAGTAAGGTTAGGGATGGTTTGGTGGTATAGGAAGGTTTAAGGATGCACAGGTTAAGAGGTAAGGGAGGGGTCAACAGTGAAATTAAAAATGTATTTACAGAAATTTATTACAGATGGAATTACATGCAGGCATTTTTAAAATATAAGTACAATGTAAAAACACGTATGTACATAATAAGTACATAAATGATTAATTTCGATGAAAGTACATAGTTGTTAAGGCCACCTAAGATAAAGTGGGACCAGATCTGCTATAGTTGTTTTATATGCTATATATGTTTTATTTAGAGGTTATCAAAGTGATTTGTGTATAACCTGCATAAAATTTCATTTCATGTAGTCATTTTATATGTATTAAGGCGTAGTGTGTAGTTTCTGTCATATAATTATAGCTTGTGATGTTGTTTGTTTGTGGTTTATTTTGTTTGGTTCCTGACACTAACTTTTATCCATTTCAAGTTTTGCCATATGCATTAATAAAACCATTCTATTTGAACTGAGGTGATTTATTCCACGTTATGTGGGAATTGAAGCTATTTAAATGCAACATAAAATATTTTTGTATAACCATATGCCAAACGCAGAGAGAGTACACAGTTTAAATAATTCTTAAAAGGCAGTACACATTTAGATTTTGTTATTAAAGGGTTGTCACATGTTAGGTATTTATATAACCGTGCTCTCATATTATATCACTCTACAGATCACTGGTCTGGGTTGACATCACTCTAAAGGTGACAAAATCTTTTTTTATATTTTATATTATTGTGTTTGTCCATGTAAAAGTTTAGGCTATTTAGATGGATTAGCTATTATTTTGATTATTTTAGATTCTAGATTATTATTTGTGATTTGATTCATCTCATCTGACACATATTTCGCTCTGTCTCCTTTGTAGATTTCAATTGCACAAATATTTTCAAATATATTTGAGAGGCACTGAGCATGAACATCTCCACTGAGAAATTCACCTCACCTGAGGATCATCCTTCCAACATAACACAAGAACCTTTCACAGTGACTTTCAGGACTGGTGTGCTATGCTTTAATCTACTGTTCGGGGTTCCTACACACTCCTATGTTTTGTGGCTCATTGCACGAGGAAGAAGAATTCCATCAGAATTCTTCAATATTAATCTCACAGTTTGTGAGATAATTTACTCTCCGATTTTTTTTTTTTTATATTTTACAAATATTCCCAAATTTACAGCATTTTTTACAAGGACTAGGCATCACTGGCCGTCCTCTGTTTCAGTGTCTGATCTGTGTTGAGCGTTACCTGGCAGTGGTTCATCCTGTAACCTTTCTGAATTACAAACCTCTCAGATATAAAGTGATCTGCTGCACTGTGGTCTGGATAATCACTCTCGGATACTGTTTGGTTTCCATGATCATGCTAACATTATCTAATCTGAAGGCATTTACATGGTTCTTCTCGCTGCAGTTCTTGTTCTATATCTCCATCCAGATGTTTTGTCTTGTGGCTGTTCTCAGAGCTCTGAAGCAGTCAGGACCAGGAGAGAGAGGGAGAGAGAGAAAGAAGGAAAACCGCATGAAGAGAAGAGCGTTTTATCTCATTCTAATAAATACTATAACCTTGGTTGTCATGTTTGTACCTTTCATTATGACAGGATTCTACACTATTTTGCAACAAAAAGAACATAAAGATGTTTCAGTGGTCTGGTTTATTAGTTTTTGTTTTTTCATTCTGGCTGGTTTTGTGCAACCTCTTCTTTATCTGTACCGGGCTGGGAAACTCTACTGCCTCTGTTCTTGACAAATCAGGTGTTTTAGACAAAACATTCAGTCTCTGAACCTATAACAAATTTGTATATAGACACACTAATGTGTTGTGTATACTGTATATGTATAGCAAGCTAGCCATAACATAGGGGATGTTCAATATTTAATTTACACTGTCTTTGTGACAAGGAAATTATGGAAGTCTCTGTTACTGAGGAAAAGTTAAGGCCCATCAGTTTTGGAAGTCTATTGGTTTATGCTTTATGGATTTTGGGTTGCATGTGTTATAATTTAAAATTAAGGTTTGTGTAAACTTTTTTCTGTTTTATTGTCTATTATTATTTAAAATTTGTAAACCTTTAACAAACTAATTTGTTTCTATGCAAATTGTACTTAAAATAATTTTAATATGTTTATGAATGTGTTGAATTGGTATGCTCATAATTTGTCATTTAAAGATAAATCACATAAAAGTGAAGTCATCTTTTGTTGTTTTGTATTGATTCAGCTCTGTTTAAACGTTTATTTTATGTCTGAAAAGAAGACTTCTCCATTTTTTATTTATGTGTGCATGCATCACATCCCACAAGATGATTTGCATGAATGTAAATATGCTCTGCCCTCCCTTGTCCCAAATGGAACCCTAAGCCCTCACTGTGTTCCTCCGAGTCCACATTTTCGTGATGTAATTCCGCTTTGACCATCGAGTAGAAGTCTGCTGTGGAGCTTGTGGCCTCAGCTAAAGTGCCTATCGAGGATGCTTATGGGCCACAATGGGGCTGCTCACGAGCACCTTTCTGAAACCTAAAATGAAAAATGGACACGCATACACAGTGGCCATTGTATGTCCACAAGTGCACATGAGTGTGCCATTTGTGACAGGGCCAATAGTGATCCTCAATTTTGAATGAACCAAAGATGGGAAGCTAGAATTGCTTTGAGATCTGATGACATAAAAATACTGAATGTTTTATGAAATGGTTCATTGAACCATTTGAATTAACTAAATGAATCAGATTTCCTATCACTGCGGCTGCGTGCAAAATCACATAATCTTTGATGTAGGCCTACACCTTTTGGATCAGTATTACGCAAAAAAAGTATGTCCTGTATCACTGTCAGAAAAAAGGTACGGTGCTTGTTACTGGGGCAGTACCCTTAATGTACAGAGGTAAAAATGTACTAATGTGTACTTTTAAAGTACTAATATGTACCTTTAAGTTTTAAGTTACTAATATCAAAGACTATAGAATAACACAAGTCGCGTCACTCGTATTATTATGAATGGGAGAAAGTGTAACGCATAATATGCTGGAATAAGTCCCACCTTCTAAATAAGAGCAAAGAATATACACTGACAAGAAGCGACACTCAATAGAACGTTCCACTGAAACACCGGTGCCCAGCAGCGGCCCTCCGTTTCTGCCATTTTGGGGTGAAAGTGAGTTGGAAGTCCACTAGTTTCTGACAATATTAACGGCTTTTTACAAAAAAATAAAAAAAAATAAACATACATTAAAGCTGAAATCCAACCTGAATGAAGACAACACAGAATAAAAAACTATCACTAGTGAACATCAAATCCTTTTTACAGTTTATTTTACACACTTTGTGTTTAAGTCTTCCACTTTTTTCACAAAATCTTTGCTCTCTAGAAACCCAGTCAGTTTGGGTTAAAATTCTTTAAAAGGCTTATAAACACTGAATTATTACCAACATATGAAATTAAATTAAGGACATGCATCAGAAAAATTGGGAATGTTGGACAATAAATATATGAATATAACCGCTTGATTTTGCAGTGCTGTCCAATGTCCGTTAAAGCAAAAGTGTCTAAAAGTGTTTGAATTATGCGATAACGAACACAGCAATGCATCATGTATTGTAAGATCATTATGTTTGTAGCGTGATCCATTAAAACGTAAAATATAGCCTATTTCAATTCAGACCTAGATGTTATTACTATTACAGGTCTAAATATATTGTTCGCTGCAAACATGATGATCTCAAATTTATTAATTATTAATTTACTATTAATGTGTAAAGTTGCATAAAATGGAAATACTCAATAAAGTAGGCTAACTACGTTACCTCAGATGGATGAATGGTTGGATTCCACAACTTGTAAAATAAATCATATAAGACAATACATAATTTACTGTGGGAGCCATACAATTTACTGGTGACTTAATTTAAAAAACTGTTCTATTGCGCTTCTGATTTGCCAGTGAAATTCGCCGATTTTGGGTGCGTAAGATGTAAAGGATTTAATGGTCCATTTAGTATTTTCAGCCCACAATGGCGGCCACGCTACCGGAGCACCATCTACTGGCTGTTACCCAAGAAGTATCAAAGTGTCGCCTCTTGGGTTTTACGCTCTTTGATAAGAGCCAATCGCCGATTGGTAAAGTCAGCGGCCGTTAGAAGCTCCGGTTTCTATAGAAACAAATGAGCCACAAGAGATGCGCATTTAGGACTGCGCATGCACATTAGGTTGATCAAGCCTGAAAAATACCATTTTTTTTGTCATGATTCAAGCTTTTAGAAACAACATTTATTAGACAGTTGTTGACAGATTTCATTGGTGATTTCAAATATGATATTTAATCGAAAGCTAGGCGAACAGCTTTGGAGAATTTTCAAAGATGGCCGCAGAGTGAAATGACTTGTCTTAAAGGGACTTTGCTAATATTCACCATTTAGGGGTAAGTAAGGAACAAAGATGTACCTTTTCACTTTTGTACCTTAGGGTACTGCCCCAGTGACAAGCACCGTACCTTTTTTATGATAGTGTATGAATGTCTACACTGTGAATGTAATCTGGACATACAGCCAAATCCTCTCCCATGGCCTCATGGGATAGTAAGTGTCCATCAGTGTCTATGGCTGCATCCGAAATCACATTCCTACTATATAGTAGGCTTAAACAGTATGTGACAAAAGAACTACCAACTTCCAAGAGAGTCTGTTTTCAGACCGCTATTAGTCTTTTTGACTATTTATTTATATTTCTTAATTATTTGCATGCCATATGTGAGGTGTTTATATAACCATGCTATTATATATTTAGTCGTTCTACAGAACACTATGCAGAGGTGGATGTCTGGGGTGGCTTCAGGTAATAAACTCCTTTTGGTTTGTCATTATCCACCCTAAATAGTTTATATCATTGTGGTTATCCATGTAAGAGTTTAGTTTAGATTTGGATAAGCTTAGATCGATTAGCTATTGTATAAAATGTGTCTGAGCTTGAGTTGTTTCACCATTCAGACTTAGCACATTATTGAAATACATTCAAAGGAAAGATGGTAAAAGAAAAAAAACATGACAAAAGGGTATCCCTGTGCCATGAGTGTTTACACTTAATCTTGGGAATAGAGACATTTCTTGAATAAAATTGTTGATGGGTGATGGGTGTGATTGAATGACTGCGATTTGATTCATTCAGTCAAACCCTTTTTTGTCTCGTCTGACACTTATACTTCTCTTTTTGTCTCCTTTGTAGACTACAATTGCACAAATATTTACTAATATATTTGAGAGGCACTGAGCATGAACGTCTCTACTGAGAACCTCACCTCACCTGAGGTTCATTCTTCCACCGTTGAACCTTTGTTACTGACAGGTTTCAGGACTGGTGTGCTATGTTTTAGTCTACTGTTCAGGGTTCCTACACACTCCTATGTTTTGTGGCTTATTGCACAAGGAAGAAGAATTCCATCAGAATTCTTCAATATTAATCTCACAGTTTGTGAAATTATTTACTGTCTGATTTTTTTTATTTATATTTTTCAAATATTCCTACATGTAGAGTTTCTACAACATTTTTTGCAAGGAATAGGCATCACCGGTCGTCCTCTGTTTCAGTGTCTGATGTGTGTTGAGCGTTACCTGGCAGTGGTTCATCCTGTAACCTTTCTGAAGTACAAACCTCTCAGATATAGAGTGATCTGCTGCGCTGTGGCTTGGATAATCACTCTCGGATCCTGTTTGGTCTCCATGATCATGCTAACATTATCTAATCTGAAGGCATTTACATGGTTCTTCTCGCTGCAGTTCCTGTTCTATATCTTCATCCAGTTGTTTTGTCTTGTGGCTGTTCTCAGAGCTCTGAAGCAGTCAGGACCAGGAGAGAGAGGGAGAGAGATAGAGGAGGAAAACCACATGAAGAGAAGAGCGTTTCATCTCATTCTAATAACTACTGTTACTTTGGTTGTCATGTTTGTACCTTTCATTATCACTGGATTCTACACTGTTCTGAAACAGCAAGAACATAGAGGAGCTTCACTGTTCTGGTTTCTTAGTCTTAGTTGTTTAATTCTGGCTGGTTTTGTGCAACCTGTTCTTTATCTGCACAGGGTTGGGAAACTCTACTGCCTCTGTTCTTGACAAAGTGAATGTTTTAGATCATTCTGTCACTAAACCTATTATTAATTCACACACACACACACACACACACACACACTTTTGAACGGGAACATCCCAAACGTTTGAAATGAACAGTAGCGATAATATAGCAGAAGAGACTTTTCGGTAACACTTTACAATAACAGTACATGAATAACCATGAACTAATACCTAAATTAATAGTTACTTCAACATGAACTCATGATTAGTTAAGATATGAACTAATGAAGAGTGATCCTTAACTACGACAGGAGTCATAGGGATTCATGCATGAAAACAGCATTAATGCATTAATTAACATTTAGGGTAAACTAAATCAAACAGTCTCTATAAGAATAAACAAGAAGTACTTTGAATTTGAATTAAACGCGATTTAATACTGTCATAATTTACACTGTAATATCATAATCTGCCATCTGCAGCTTTGTGACAAATAATTGCAATGGCACATGATTATTTAGCCATTAATTACATAGATCTTTCTAATCAAATGTGGAAAATAGACTAACTACCACTAATAAATTTAATTTGATCTAAACTGTTTTCTGATTTTTACAGTTCATTTATATTTAGTCATGGATAAATAGTCATAGTTTATTCCCGGAACTAAAGTATGTAGGGTTTGTTTCTGGCGGGACCCTCATTAGTGGCGCACGCTAGGTGTTCTCTTGGCGCGTTTGTTGTGTTGCTGGCATTTTAAACTAATAAATGTTGACTGCTTTGGTAAGCCGAATTAATAATTAAAGACATATTTACATGTATGTTTTATTGGGGTTTTCAGGAGGTTATGTGCAGTTATTAACTGTATTTGTATTTTTGTCGTTTAAATGTATATGCTTTGATTAACATTAGCTTGTGGATGCGCGCTATTTTAGATGTAAATGTGCCTTATGTGTGTCTTTACAGGTATGTTTATGGCTTGCTTTCAAGTCCATATATGTTTAATTATATAAATAAAAATAAAATACAAATACTTTTTATTTTAGTTTTTTTGTACCGGGGTGTAAAGGAATAAGGATGGCACTCTATAGTGTTTATTCATATATTAGTTAATGATGTGTGATATGTGCATCATGTCATGACTTTACTTGAGGGGGCACAATCATAATTAACTCATTATTAACTAAGCATATACTAACATCAACTAATGGTTTGTTAATGTATACTTATGTCATGACTTTACTTGAGGGGGCACAATCATAATTAATTCATTATTAACTAAGCATATACTAACATCAACTAATGGCTTGTTAATGTATACTTATGTCATGACTTTACTTGAGGGGGCACAATCATAATTAATTCACTGTTAACTACTTACCAAATTCAGCTCATGATTATCATTAACTTACTATCAAATACACTTGTACTAACACAACTATATAAGTATTCAGCCCAGTTAAGAGATGTTGTGTGACTTTTCAAAAAGTCAGAGAATGGAGGTACAGTATATGATCACGGCCTGCGTCTGGATGGAGAGTGAACTTCTGAATCTGATCCCAGCAAACACTCCCTGACCTTAGTTCATGTTTCCTGTTTGGTTATTTTTTTGGGAACCGATTCCTCAGGAACTGATGTAAGTCACAGTAGTTTAGTTTGATAGGAAAGAATATCACAAAACAGATTAAGACCTTTTAAGAAATAGTGTATTTAGTATTTTATATGTTTGATAGGGAGGGTCAGTGAAAATAATTACAAACTAATCCTGTGCCTTTCAGTAATGTTTATAATGAAGCTGCCTATGTCAGTAGTTTAAATTCTGACAAGAATAAATTGTTTAAATTTATTTCAAAGTCCAAATATGTATTATTCCTTCTTATAGAGACTGTTTGATTTAGTTTACCCTAAATGTTAATTAATGCATTAATTATCAAACATGTATTAACGCATAGTTAAGGCTTCTGTTTTCATGCATGAATCCCTATGACTCCTGTCGTAGTTAAGGATCACTCTTCATTAGTTCATATCTCAACTAATCATGAGTTCATGTTGAAGTAACTATTAACTCAGGTATTAGTTCATGGTTATTCATGTACTGTTATTGTAAAGTGTTACCGACTTTTCTTTAAAAAAATATTACAGTTCGAAAACTTTTGACCACTATATACTGTATGTATATATATATATATGGACATTATATTAGTGAATGTGAATATATATGGATTATATTAGTGAATTTCTCTGACACCTTGTCACAGTTTTGGATGTCCTACGTGATCTCATGAGAATACGTGTGTATTTTTACGTGAAGTGTGGTTCTACCACACGTACATTTACTAACGTTTACACACAAAAACGTACAACATTGACGTATTTATAGCACTAAAGCGTACAAATACTTACGTATTAGCAGCTTAAAAAACGTAAAACATCTAACGTAAAGTGTGAATGTATATGAATTACCATGTATTAATATTAAAATCGTGGCTTTAATGATTCAAATATGTTGTGTTCAATTGTCATTAACGTTACATAATGTTAAACGCGACTACACTTTGAAACCTTAAAATGAATAACATTTCTATAATCGTTTTGTAATATTTTGCTGTGCAATTTTTTTCCTATGCAGTGACTGACAATACAACCATAAGATACACCAAAGCACAACATAAATTAACAAATCACACCCATTTTATTTGTTTGCTGTACTACATATCTTTAGAATCCATATGTTTGCGAGGAACAGATTCAAATTCAGCCCTTTATCTGTCGATCTTCACCTTCATTCTCAGCAAAAGCGACCGTCACAGTCAAAGCCCGCGCACGTTATGATTCAAATTTAAAAAATAGCGCCAGTGCGCCTGCGCCACCCTCGAGAAGCGTTACGACATGGTTTACGGCACTGATATCGAACGCTCATTGGTTCTCACCTGCTTCGTCGCAGATTGTGATATGCCGTGTTATAGTGGATTGACATTTGAAATGAGTGCGCGCCTTCACGGAGAGAAGAACAGATTCATAATTTCACGGATTAATAAATTATATTATGCTCTGTACCCTATAAAAACTATTACGTTACAGCCAGAGAGGACTGCGACTGGAACTCATCATCATTTTAACTTTTGGTACCACTTTTGACATATTTGCAAAAAATAAATGATTGTGATTAACGTTACGCTTGTTTGTCTGTTTTTCATTTATTAACAGTATAGTTTTAAGAAATTGTTATGGGTAGGTTTAGGGGAAGGTGTAGGATAAGTGGCTCAAAATATCGTTTTAATGTCATATTTTTACTAAAATTTTCAGTTTCCTACACATCCAACGTTATGTATAAAATGGGTAGGTTTAGGTTCGGGGTGGGGTGGGGTTTAGGGATATTACATTCATCTAAAAATTTTAAAAAGGGAACATTTATATATATTTTATACATATATTTTTATGACATGAAAGATTCGTAAATATTTTACGTTTTATTCGCAGTAAAAACGTAAGTATGTTTACGTTTTGGTGCCATAATTACGTCAGTATTTGTACGTTTTAGCACCATTCAAAACTTACAAATATGTACGTTTTGTGTCTTTTAAAGTTACGTATTAATAACTACGTATTAACAATGAGACCAGGCTGCCTGTAAAGAGCACATTCAGGGCTTTTCAGAGATACCAAATGTTTGGAAGTTTCACAATGCAGCGGCCTCTCCTTGATCTTTAAAAATAACTGACATCAATTTAGTGATCAAATGTAACACTCATATGATAACATTTTGTAATTATCATTAAAATCTGACTAATTTTCAAATTGTTTGTCATAATGTTATTGGGTTTCAAATCAAAATATGACTTTCTGTTATGAAACAGGACATCGATTTCATACTTGTCCACTGTAGAGGACACCAGGACTTACAGCATGTTTATTAGGCATTTTGGTAGACACATCAAGTGAATAAAAAAAGAAATTACATATCAATATTCCTATGAAATATTAGATATTATTATGAAAATCTTGCCAATTATTGCTTGCATTATTGCACTTTGTGACGAGCAGGGCGGGCAAGAGCCGTGAGGGAACAGCGCAAGGCCGGTGACGCGAGTGATAATGAGCTTCACCTGGGAGGCGCACCGGCCTTGAGTCCCTCACGGAGGAGCTCCGGGAGCATAAAAGGAGGTGCGACTACCGTGAAGGACGAGAGAGGACCAGGCCTGGACTTTATTTTATGTTTTATTATGTTTGTGTGGCTGGCAGACGTCCGCGAGGGTCTGCCGGCATTACTTTCGTTTTGTTTGTTTATTTTGGTATTAAAGTTTGGTTCAACGTTCGCCGGTTCCCGCCTCCTTCTTCCCACATTTACTGACGTCGTTACATTGGTGCCGAAACCCGGGAGGAAGGAGGGACATGCTGTCGGAGAGCCCTCGCTGCTGAGGGGGATCGCGGTGCTGCGGAGTTCGGGCAGCGCGGGAGTGTGAAGACCGCGAGAGGCTGCCCGAGGCGGTGGTGCTGGAGCCTATTGACAGGTGGGACGGAGAGCTCGAGGCCGTGCCCCTGGGACGAGGTGGGGTGGCTGCCGTCCTGGACCTGGAGGGAGCGGAGGTGTCGCCGCCATCTGCCGTGGGCCGGAGCCTGCTGCCGTCCGCCATGAAGGGGAGGAGCAGGGGACGGGGGACTCGCTGCCGTCTGCCCTCAGTCGGAGGAGCCATCGCCGGCCACCAGGAGGCGGTCGAGGATCGGGCCGTCCACCGAGCGTCCAGTGCCACCGCATGGCACCGCGAAGAAGAGCCTCTTGGCAGGCTGAGGACCGAGCGGCAATGTGTCTGGGAGCCGGACCCAGAATTTTTTTTTCTCTTTCTTTTTCCTCTCTCCCCTCTCTCGTCCTGTCGCTCCCCTTGCTTCCGTCTCCTTTCTCTCGTCTCGTCTGTCCTTACCTCCAGGTGCTGCGGCCGCCGAGACAGGCCCCGGGGGGGAGTAAAGCGCAGTCGCGGGAGTACCCCCCCGCCTGCGAGGGGCGTTGGGGGTATGTGACGAGCAGGGCGGGCGAGAGCCGTGAGGGAACGGCACGAGGCCGGTGGCGCGAATGATAATGAGCGTCACCTGCAAGGCGTGCCGGCCTCGAGTCTCTCACGGAGGAGCTCCGGAGGCCTAAAAGGAGGAGCGACATCAGTGAAGGACGAGAGAGGACCAGGCCTGGACTTTATTTTATGTTTTATTATGTTTGTGTGGCTGGCAGACGTCCGCGAGGGTCTGCCGGCATTACTTGCGTTTTGTTCTTTGTTTATTTTATATTAAAGTTTGGTTCAACGTTCGCCGGTTCCCGCCTCCTTCTTCCCACAACTATTAACCTTGTTACACACTTCTTTTTTCATTACATGTTGTCCCAAGAACACATTAACATGCAAATTAGATACAGCGTATAGATACATTGTATATAATGGGAAAAACCGCTCATAGCCATTTTACACACATACTGCACAAAGCAAAATGGTATAACAAATCAGTCTGTTATATCTTTTATAACATAGTTGAGAATCATCTTTAAACAAAGTTTGGTTGAAACCTAAAAAAATGATTGGCGGTTTTCAAAAAAAAAAAAAAAAAAAAAAAAATCCCATTGTTTTAAGCCTATTCATGCTATTCATTTTTTTTTTTTTTTTTTTTAAGTGAGTCCTGGTACAGAGGACATAACACATGAATAAAATATCATTTTTCAAAAAAGTTATTTTTCCATTATTTTTTTATGTTCTAAACAATGTAATGACATGAAAAAATACTAAATTCACAACCTTTTTTTCTGGTTCTCAGGTGGATATATATATATATATATATATATATATATATATATATATTATATATATATATATATATATATATATATATATATATATATATATATATATATATATATATATATACCAAAAAAGGCGGGGAAAAGCTTTTAAATGTTCTTTGTGTAATTTGAAGAATTCATATTTTTTAACACCAGAGGGTGTTTATGCTTTAATTTACACACTGTCTTTGTGAAAATATAGTTATAAACAATATCATCTGTACTGAGAATAATAAAAACACATTGTTGTTTTGTAAATCCGTCATTTACAGATTGCTTTATAGATTTTAGTTTGCATGTTTTGTTTTGTTTTTGTTTTTTAGATTTTTTTTTGTGTGTGTCTGTAAATATTTTCTGTTTTATTGTTTACTCTTATAATTTATATACAAATAAAAATATTCATTTACACAAACTAAAACTAAAACTTTTTTATTTTGACTGTATTTATGTTTATTATTTAAGCAGACACTTCCAATTTATTAGGCTAAAACTCAGTATCAAATTGTCATTATCTTTTAGTAATTTTCTCAACACCAAACCACTAAAATTTCTATTTATATTTGTATGTATATATTTACAGAATTTTAATACAATAAGAAATCTTTACATTATACATGACCAAAGACGTCCTTTCCCTTTAAAAGTGGGACAGGCTTTTCAGGGATTCTGTTATTTGTCTTTTTGAGCCTTATGTGTATAACACTAATTTGCATGCCACATGTGAGGTGTTTAGGTAACCATGCTGTTATATCTTTACAGAACACTGTGCAGATCTGTCTGTTGTGACTTCAGCATGTGACTTCAGGTAACAAACTCTTTAAATCTCGATTAGTTTAGATCGACTAGCTTTTGTATAAAATGTGTCAGAGCTTGATTTGTTTGACCTCTGTGCCTCTCCTTTGTAGATTACAACTGCACAGTAATTTATTGATTAGAGATGCACTGAGCATGAACGTCTCTACAGAGAACTTCACCTCACCTGAGGTTTATCCTTCCACTATAGAACCTTTGATACTGAAGGGTCTCAGGACTGGTGTGCTATGCTTTAATCTACTGATTGGGGTACCTACACACTCCTATGTTTTGTGGCTCATTGCACGAGGAAGAAGAATTCCATCAGAATTTTTCAATGTCAATCTCACAGTTTGTGAGATCATTTACTCTCTACTTTTTTTTGCTTTTCTTTTACAAAATTTTCCCAATCTGGAGATTTTACATAGATTTTTACAAGGAATAGGCATCACTGGTCGTCCTCTGTTTCAGTGTCTGATGTGTGTTGAGCGTTACCTGGCAGTGGTTCATCCTGTAACTTTTCTGAAGTTCAAACCTCTCAGATATAGAGTGATCTGCTGCGCTGCAGTCTGGATAATCACTATTGGATCCTGTTTGGCTGCTATAACAATACAAATTGTATCTAATCGGAAGACATATACATGGTACATTTTGCTGCAGTTTCTCATCTTCCTCTCCATCCAGTTGTTTTGTCTGGTGGCTGTTCTCAGAGCTCTGAAGCAGTCAGGACCTGAAGAGAGAGGAAGAGAGAGAGGGGAGGAAAACCACATGAAGAGAAGAGCATTTCACATTATTCTAATAACCACTGTAACCTTGGTTGCCATGTTTGTACCTTTCGTTATATCAGGATTCTACACTGTTCTGCAACAGAAAGGACAGAATGAAGTTTTACTGTTCTGGTTTTTAAGTTTTAGTTTTTTCATTCTGGCTGGTTTTGTGCAACCTGTTCTTTATCTGCACAGGGTTGGGAAACTCTACTGCTTCTGTTCTTCATAAAGTGAAGACAGAACATTCAGTCACCAAACTATACACAGTCAGTTGGTAATCCTAGCTAAATTAAAAAAAAAAAAAAATGTGATGAGGAACAAATGTCAGCTGTTGAATGTTCTTTATGTAATTTGTAGAAATCTGACTGTTAGGCCGTGTGTCCACCTAAGCATTTTTTCCAGCTGCTAGCGTACTTTTTCAATTGTTTTCAATGGGAGCGCCGCGTTTTTTAAACGCAGAGAGCGTAGCGAGGCGCTGAGCGTGTTTTTCACACTCAAGCGCTGAGAGCTGGGCGTTTTTTACTGGTCGCCTCAAGTTGAAGAATGTTCAACTTTGAGTAAAACGCTTCGCTCATCACTGTCACTTTTTAGCCAGCCGTCCAATCAGAGTGAAGGAGGGGCGGGACAAATACAACACTGGCCAACTGACATTCTGTATCATAGCAACAAAGCGTCTCAACGGAAAAAAACGCAAGCGCTCACAGACAAGCGTTTTAAGCAGAGCGCCTAGCGTTTTCAGCTGGCTAAAAACGCTCTGGTGGACAAACGGCCTTAAGCATTTGTCCTTTTTTTAAACAACGAGTGTTCAAGCTTTCAAACTTTACAATGTGATTGTAAAAATAAAATTGTGGAAGTAACAATATCATCTTTTACTGAGAATAAGTGAAGGCACAGTGTTGTTTTCTAAATGTAACTGAATGACTGTGATTTTAGATTCATTGAATCACAATCTTTATTGTCTCGTCTGACATAGTTCTCTCTGTGTCTCCTTTGTAGATTACAATTGCACAAATATTTAATGATTAGAGAGGCACCGAGCATGAAAATCTCCACTGAGAACTTCACCTCAATTGAGGAACTTCCTTTCACCTGCATAACCTATGAATCTTGGTTACTGAAGGGTCTCAGGACTGGTGTGCTATGCTTTAATCTACTGATCGGGGTACCTACACACTCCTATGTTTTGTGGCTCATTGCACGAGGAAGAAGAATTCCATCCAAATTTTTCAATGTCAATCTCACAGATAATTTACTCTCTATGTTGTTTTTATTTTTCTTTCACCAATATACCCAGATGTAGAGTTACTACATCAGTTTTTACAAGGACTAAGTGTCACTGGTCATCCTCTGTTTCAGTGTCTGATGTGTGTTGAGCGTTACCTGGCAGTGGTTCATCCTGTAACCTTTCTGAAGTTCAAACCTCTCAGAGAGTGATCTGCTGCACTGTGGTCTGGATAACCACTCTTGGATCCTGTTTGGCTTCTATAACCATACAAATAGTGTCTAATCTGAAGGCATATATATGGTTCTTCTCGGTGCAGTTCGTTCTCTTCCTCTCCATCCAGTTGTTTTGTCTTGTGGCTGTTCTCAGAGCTCTGAAGCAGTCAGGACCAGGAGAGAGAGGGAGGGAGAGAGAGAGAGAGAGAGAGGAAAACCACATGAAGAGAAGAGCATTTAAGATCATTCTAATAACTACTGTAACCTTAGTTGTCATGTTTTTACCTTTTGTTATGACAGGATTCCACACTGTTCTGCAACAGCAAGAACAGAAAGGAGTTTCACTGATCTGGTTGCTTAGTCTTAGTTGTTTCATTCTGGCTGATTTTGTGCAACCTGTTCTTTATCTGTACAGGGTTGGGAAACTCTTCTGCCTCTATTCTTCATAAAGCTTTGATGCCTTAAATAAACGTCTCGGTTACATAGGTAACCCTCGTTCCCTGAACGGAACGGAGACGTACGTCGGACAGACCGACGAATAGGAATCTCGCTAGAGAGGCCAATCTACTTCGAGTGTAACTAAACGAGCCAATGCACATTGGCATGCAATCATATGCATCAGCTGCTTACCTCGCAGCGCGGGTATATAATGAGCAGCAGGTGCGTTGCATCTTCAGGTTTTCGCTGAGGAGCCGAACCGAGCAGGCGGCAGCATCAGCAGGACAACGCCTGTGGCGACGGGACGTACGTCTCCGTTCCCTCCTTCAGGGAACGAGGGTTACCTATGTAACCGAGACGTTCCCATTCAGTCAGTCACGTTCGACGTACGTCGGACAGACCGACGAATAGGAATCCCTACCAAAGCGCCACAGGAGCTGCCCTCTTCCAGCGCTCTGTCGTGAGCCACCTGAACCCCCTTGCCTAAGGACGGTGGGACCAGGCTCACGCAGAGAGGGTCGATCACTGTTGTTCCCAAAAACCCACTCAGTGCGACAATTGGATAACGCTGGGAAAGCGTAGCCTTACCTGCGATAAGGAACGCTGCGGAAGCCATATCCTTCCCCGAAGGAGTTATATGGATAAGTACATATGGACTAACCTTGTAGGTTGTACAACATATGGAAGAACTGGGGTGACTCCACTCGATGAGAGATGGGTTCTCCCAGAGGGAAAGACACGGGCTTCGTTTAGGAGCAGCCGTGGAAAAAGCCATATGGGATCCCCGTAGGGTCACACATATGGAACCCAGCCTAAATCCGGTTCTCAAGGATACAACGGAGTATAGGCCTGGCGCCAGACGCTCCGCCACGTCGGCTGCCGAAGGGATATAGGAGGACTCGAGAGGGTCTGCCTTGTAGGGACTCTCTGGAGAAAAGAAGCGCATGTAGCGCAGCAAGCCGACACTAAGCCGGGGCCTCTCCGTGCCTCTGACCTGAGGCGAGAACACGGGAGGAGACCGGCTCGACACGAAGGCTATAGTATCTAGCGAACGTGTTAGGTGTCGCCCAGCCCGCAGCTCTACAAATGTCTGTTAGCGAGGCGCCACGAGCCAGCGCCCAGGAGGATGCCACACCTCTCGTGGAGTGGGCATGCAACCTGAGCGGGCAGGGCACGCCCTGAGCTTGGTAAGCCAGGGCGATGGCATCCACTATCCAGTGGGCCATCCTCTGCTTGGAGACAGCCTTTCCCTTCTGCTGGCCTCCGTAACAGACAAAGAGCTGGTCTGAGGTCCTGAAGCTTCGAGTTCTGTCTAAGTACAGTCGCAAGGCGCGAACTGGACAGAGCAAAGCCAGGGCTGGGTCTGCCTCCTCCGAGGGCAGCGCTTGCAGGCTCACTACCTGGTCCCTGAAGGGAGTGGTAGGAACCTTGGGCACGTAGCCAGGCCGGGGTCTCAGTACCACGTGGCTGTCACCCGGCCCGAACTCTAGGCACGATTCGTCGACCGAAAATGACTGCAGGTCCCCTACCCTCTTGATGGAGGCCAATGCCACCAGCAGCAAAGTCTTCATAGAGAGAATCTTTAAGTCTGCTGACAGCAAAGGCTCAAAGGGAGCAATCTGGAATGCTCTGAGCACCAGAGTAAGGTCCCAAGAGGGTATGGAGGGGGGACGAGGAGGATTTAACCGTCTCGCCCCCCTAAGGAACCTGGTGACCAGGTCGTGCTAACCAACAGATTTGCCATCTATGTGGTCGTGGTAAGCGGATATGGCAGCAGTATGGACTTTGAGGGTGGAGGGGGACAGCCTACGCTCCAACCCTTGCTGCAAGAAGGAAAGCACGACTCCGATCGAGCATCTTCGGGGGTCTTCTCGGCGAGAAGAACACCACTCGACGAACAGGTTCCACTTCGAGGCGTAAGCACGTCTCATAGACAGTGCACGTGCCGAAGTGATGGTGTTAAGTACCTCAGGGGGTAAGTCACCTAGAACCTCCGCGTCCCGTCCAGGGACCAGACATGGAGTTTCCAGA
The DNA here is from genome assembly GCF_024489055.1 of Chanodichthys erythropterus. Taxonomy (NCBI): domain Eukaryota; kingdom Metazoa; phylum Chordata; class Actinopteri; order Cypriniformes; family Xenocyprididae; genus Chanodichthys; species Chanodichthys erythropterus. Next base: position 12,911,509 of record NC_090242.1, on the reverse strand, counting down.
GGTCTGGACGCGGGTGCCAAAGAGTGCCCCGTCTCTGAGAGAGGAGGTCCTTCCTCAGAGGGATGGGCCAGGGAGGGGCTGTCGCGAGGAATGAGAGTTCTGGGAACCAGGTCCGGTTGGGCCAGTAAGGCGCAACTAACAAGACCTGCTCCTCGTCCTCCCTGACTTTGCACAGGGTCTGTGCAAGTAGGCTCACTGGGGGAAACGCATATTTACGCAGGCCCCGGGGCCAGCTGTGAGCCAGTGCATCTGTCCCGAGTGTTCCCTCGGTCAGAGAGTAAAACAACTGGCAGTGGGAGGTTTCTGGTGAGGCAAACAGGTCTACCTGAGCCTCTCCGAACTCTCTCCAGATCAGCTGAACCACCTGGGGGTGGAGTCGCCACTCTCCGGGCAGCGCAGCTCGTGATAGCTCGTCGGCCACACGGTTGAGCACACCGGGGACATGAATGGCGCGAAGCGACCTCAGATGCTTCCGACTCCACAGTAGGAGATGGCGGGCGAGTTGCGACATGCGACGGGAGCGTAGACCACCTTGGCGGTTGATGTACGCAACGGTCGCAGTGTTGTCCGTACGGACCAGTACATGCTTGTCGCGAAGCAGGCCTTTGAGGCGGCTCAGCGCAAAGCGTACTGCCAGCAACTCGAGGCAAATGATGTGCCAATGCAGATGGGGTCCCGTCCAAACCCCTGACACTGCATGCCCGTTGTACGTGGCACCCCAGCCGGTGGCAGAAGCATCTGTGAACACCACAGCATGCCGGGACACCTGTTCTAGGGGCACTCCTGCCCGAAGAAACAAGGGGTCCGACCACGGGCTGAAGGTACGGCGGCACTCCTGAGTGATTGGCACCCGGAACGTGCCGCGTTGCCATGCCCATCTCGGGACTCGGCCGTGAAGCCAGTGCTGAAGCGGTCTCATATGAAGCAGACCGAGCGGTGTTACAGCCGCTGCAGCCGCCATATGCCCCAGGAGCCTCTGAAAAAACTTCAGTGGGAAGTTCTGCGTAAGCATTTTGAACGGTAGCTTGTGAAGGCTCCGATTCAAAACTCGCAGGTCCAAGATCGGTCGTAACCCGCCACTTTTCTTGGGTACAATGAAGTAGGGGCTGTAGAACCCTGACCTCAAATCGGCTGGAGGGACCGGCTCTATCGTGTCCTTCGCCAGTAGGACTGCGATCTCCGCACGCAGAACAGGGGCATCGACATCTTTCACTGAAGTGAAGAGGACGCCCCTGAACTTGGGGGGACGCCGGGCGAACTGAATCGCATAGCCGAGCCTGATGGTCCGGAGGAGCCAGCGAGACGGACTGGGAAGCGCTAGCCAGGCTCCCAGAGACCGCACCAGCGGCACCAAGGGGACCACCGGCGTACCCGCTGAGGGGCAGCGAGGTGGAACGCAGGGACGCGGCCCGGGAGGCTCTCTGTGTGAGGCGGCCCAAAGCGGGGTCACAGTGTGCTGTGCAACACTTACCTGCTTCCACGGGTGGACAGAGGGAGCAGTCGAGGATTTGCTTACCTGCTGCTCGCTGCTGTCCGCTGGCGACAGAAGAGGTGGATGAGAGTGGTGAGGTTCTAGCCCTCCCACTGCTCTCCGAGCCCTCTTCGGACCCGGAGATAAAGGAAACTGCTCTTTTATTGAAAATTTGGGTACCGCTGGTTGTTGAGCCAGCGGCGGAACAAAAGGAAACAACAAAAGATTCTCCACCCGGCCCTCCTCCGGGGGAAGGAGCGGTGCAGCCACCACCTCCTGAAGAGCAGTCCCATCTCCGGGTCGCCCATCCTAGGGCCGCTTGGACTTGCCACCCTTCTTCTTGGGGGGTGGCTGGACGGGCTGGGCACCCCGCCCGCGACCGGCTCCACGGCGCCGCTTGGATGGAGGCTGCTGCTGCTGGGGCGCGGGAGCGGGGGCGGCTGCAGGGGCGCCCTCGGCGACGGGTAGTCTGAGGTGCCGCCGGCGGTGGAGGTGCAGCAGCTGACCGCCTCGGCAGGATGTGACTGATGGCCTCAGACTGCCTTTGTACAGCCGAGAACTGTTGGGCAAAGTTCTCGACCGCGTCGCCGAAAAGGCCGGTCTGGGACACGGGGGAATTAAGAAACCTGACCTTGTCGGTATCCCTCATGTCCGCAAGACACAGCCAGAGATGGCGTTCCTGGACCACCATAGTGGTCCGTCGCGGCACGAAGTTCCTGGAGAACTTGTGGATCATGACCACCCTCGTGCAGGTCCCTCAGTGCCTTGGCCTGATGGACCTGCAACAACGCCATAGCGTGTAAGGCAGAGGCAGCTTCCCCACAGGCCTGATAAGCCTTGCCGGTAAGATCCGACGAGTACTTACAGGCCCGGGAAGGGAGAGACGGCTCCCCCCGCCAGGTGGAGTTAGGGCACAGTCATTTCCGGGTCCGTGTCGGGCACAGTTGTCACCCCCGAAGGAGGCAACTGCGCCGACTCAACCTCCCCAGAAGTATCAGGCTCACCCTCCGATGCAGCGATCGACATCCGGTCGTCTGGGGGAGCTCCGAAGGAAACGGATGGTACACACCTCTGGGGTGGTCCACCACGTTCCGTGGGCAGCTCTACTGGCTGCGGAGCGCACGAGGGGGGAGGGTTCCTAGGGGGTTGGTTCCCCGAAGGAAGCGCGCTCACCGTTATCCTCAAGTCACCAGCCCCGCCGCTCGCAGCAACCCTCTGAGGAGGATTGGAGCGAGGCGTCGGGACCGGGACTCCACCCCTTTGCAGAAAGTGGAGTCTCGACCGCAACTCCGCGATGGTTATCATCCCACAATGGGTACATGACTCATCCACAAACGCTGCCTCAGCGTGCCTTAAGCCCAAGCACGCGATACAGCGCTGGTGACCATCCCGAGGCGCCAGGTAACGACCGCATCCAGAAACACACAAGTAGAACGACATCTTTAAAAAGACGCAAACTACTCGTGTTAGCTCTTTCAAGGACTGACTCTTTTAGGTGCTGAAGCACGCAGGGGAATAGCCGCTGCAGCACAGACAGGGAATGTGCAGCCTGTCGTGTGCACTCTCCTTGAAGGCGCTCCTCTTACCAGCTGTAACAACAGCTTTTTAGCGCTCTAGGCGCACCGTTTCACCAGCCGTGAGAACGGCCTTCACGCTGATTACAGCTTGCTCAATCAAACAAAAGGCAAAAACAAAAACAAAAGGAGAATCGGCCCCGCTGCTGTGCTGTTCGCCTGCACCTCGCAACAAAGAGACGTCTTGAAGAGAGACTCGTTCACCACACTCGCTTTCAGTAGCTGTCTTCATGGAAGGTTTGGCTCCGAAGCGAAAAGCTGAAGATGCAACGCACCTGCTGCTCATTATATACCCGCGCTGCGAGGTAAGCAGCTGATGCATATGATTGCATGCCAATGTGCATTGGCTCGTTTAGTTACACTCGAAGTAGATTGGCCTCTCTAGCGAGATTCCTATTCGTCGGTCTGTCCGACGTACGTCGAACGTGACCAACTGAATGGGAACTTTTATTTACACTGTCTTTGTGAAAACTGCAAACTGCATTGTTTTCTATGCAAATGATACTAAAAGGAAAGAATGTTTCTATATGAGTGTAGTATAAGTAAGTTCTGTAATTGAAAAACAATTTCGGTACTGTGAATTTCAGGGAATATAATACAAATATCACAATCAGATTTTATTTATTGTTGATTGGTTTAAATCCTAACACTATATGCCCATCTCGGGACTCGGCCGTGAAGCCAGTGCTGAAGCGGTCTCATATGAAGCAGACCGAGCGGTGTTACAGCCGCTGCAGCCGCCATATGCCCCAGGAGCCTCTGAAAAAACTTCAGTGGGAAGTTCTGCGTAAGCATTTTGAACGGTAGCTTGTGAAGGCTCCGATTCAAAACTCGCAGGTCCAAGATCGGTCGTAACCCGCCACTTTTCTTGGGTACAATGAAGTAGGGGCTGTAGAACCCTGACCTCAAATCGGCTGGAGGGACCGGCTCTATCGTGTCCTTCGCCAGTAGGACTGCGATCTCCGCACGCAGAACAGGGGCATCGACATCTTTCACTGAAGTGAAGAGGACGCCCCTGAACTTGGGGGGACGCCGGGCGAACTGAATCGCATAGCCGAGCCTGATGGTCCGGAGGAGCCAGCGAGACGGACTGGGAAGCGCTAGCCAGGCTCCCAGAGACCGCACCAGCGGCACCAAGGGGACCACCGGCGTACCCGCTGAGGGGCAGCGAGGTGGAACGCAGGGACGCGGCCCGGGAGGCTCTCTGTGTGAGGCGGCCCAAAGCGGGGTCACAGTGTGCTGTGCAACACTTACCTGCTTCCACGGGTGGACAGAGGGAGCAGTCGAGGATTTGCTTACCTGCTGCTCGCTGCTGTCCGCTGGCGACAGAAGAGGTGGATGAGAGTGGTGAGGTTCTAGCCCTCCCACTGCTCTCCGAGCCCTCTTCGGACCCGGAGATAAAGGAAACTGCTCTTTTATTGAAAATTTGGGTACCGCTGGTTGTTGAGCCAGCGGCGGAACAAAAGGAAACAACAAAAGATTCTCCACCCGGCCCTCCTCCGGGGGAAGGAGCGGTGCAGCCACCACCTCCTGAAGAGCAGTCCCATCTCCGGGTCGCCCATCCTAGGGCCGCTTGGACTTGCCACCCTTCTTCTTGGGGGGTGGCTGGACGGGCTGGGCACCCCGCCCGCGACCGGCTCCACGGCGCCGCTTGGATGGAGGCTGCTGCTGCTGGGGCGCGGGAGCGGGGGCGGCTGCAGGGGGGCGCCCTCGGCGACGGGTAGTCTGAGGTGCCGCCGGCGGTGGAGGTGCAGCAGCTGACCGCCTCGGCAGGATGTGACTGATGGCCTCAGACTGCCTTTGTACAGCCGAGAACTGTTGGGCAAAGTTCTCGACCGCGTCGCCGAAAAGGCCGGTCTGGGACACGGGGGAATTAAGAAACCTGACCTTGTCGGTATCCCTCATGTCCGCAAGACACAGCCAGAGATGGCGTTCCTGGACCACCATAGTGGTCCGTCGCGGCACGAAGTTCCTGGAGAACTTGTGGATCATGACCACCCTCGTGCAGGTCCCTCAGTGCCTTGGCCTGATGGACCTGCAACAACGCCATAGCGTGTAAGGCAGAGGCAGCTTCCCCACAGGCCTGATAAGCCTTGCCGGTAAGATCCGACGAGTACTTACAGGCCCGGGAAGGGAGAGACGGCTCCCCCCGCCAGGTGGAGTTAGGGCACAGTCATTTCCGGGTCCGTGTCGGGCACAGTTGTCACCCCCGAAGGAGGCAACTGCGCCGACTCATCCTCCCCAGAAGTATCAGGCTCACCCTCCGATGCAGCGATCGACATCCGGTCGTCTGGGGGAGCTCCGAAGGAAACGGATGGTACACACCTCTGGGGTGGTCCACCACGTTCCGTGGGCAGCTCTACTGGCTGCGGAGCGCACGAGGGGGGAGGGTTCCTAGGGGGTTGGTTCCCCGAAGGAAGCGCGCTCACCGTTATCCTCAAGTCACCAGCCCCGCCGCTCGCAGCAACCCTCTGAGGAGGATTGGAGCGAGGCGTCGGGACCGGGACTCCACCCCTTTGCAGAAAGTGGAGTCTCGACCGCAACTCCGCGATGGTTATCATCCCACAATGGGTACATGACTCATCCACAAACGCTGCCTCAGCGTGCCTTAAGCCCAAGCACGCGATACAGCGCTGGTGACCATCCCGAGGCGCCAGGTAACGACCGCATCCAGAAACACACAAGTAGAACGACATCTTTAAAAAGACGCAAACTACTCGTGTTAGCTCTTTCAAGGACTGACTCTTTTAGGTGCTGAAGCACGCAGGGGAATAGCCGCTGCAGCACAGACAGGGAATGTGCAGCCTGTCGTGTGCACTCTCCTTGAAGGCGCTCCTCTTACCAGCTGTAACAACAGCTTTTTAGCGCTCTAGGCGCACCGTTTCACCAGCCGTGAGAACGGCCTTCACGCTGATTACAGCTTGCTCAATCAAACAAAAGGCAAAAACAAAAACAAAAGGAGAATCGGCCCCGCTGCTGTGCTGTTCGCCTGCACCTCGCAACAAAGAGACGTCTTGAAGAGAGACTCGTTCACCACACTCGCTTTCAGTAGCTGTCTTCATGGAAGGTTTGGCTCCGAAGCGAAAAGCTGAAGATGCAACGCACCTGCTGCTCATTATATACCCGCGCTGCGAGGTAAGCAGCTGATGCATATGATTGCATGCCAATGTGCATTGGCTCGTTTAGTTACACTCGAAGTAGATTGGCCTCTCTAGCGAGATTCCTATTCGTCGGTCTGTCCGACGTACGTCGAACGTGACCAACTGAATGGGAACTTTTATTTACACTGTCTTTGTGAAAACTGCAAACTGCATTGTTTTCTATGCAAATGATACTAAAAGGAAAGAATGTTTCTATATGAGTGTAGTATAAGTAAGTTCTGTAATTGAAAAACAATTTCGGTACTGTGAATTTCAGGGAATATAATACAAATATCACAATCAGATTTTATTTATTGTTGATTGGTTTAAATCCTAACACTATATGCTCATAAAACAATATCTGATCTCAGTGACATGCATGTCACATATTGAGGAATAAAATTTGAGTTAAATAAAATTGAAAAAAAGGTTTGTCACCTGAAGATTAAATACCCAGGCTGTCTGGTCCACCTTAAATATCTGTTCTTTGCTTTGCTGACTGATTTCAAAGCTGTCACTACATTTTACATGACTTGGTATGGCATTTCATACCAAACACCAAAACACCAAATTATATTATTTTGTAATTGTATTATTTCAAACATTTTTTAATAGTAACCATCTTTTTTCTATATTAAAAACATATATATTTTTCAAGGTCTTTTTTTTTTTTTTTTTAGTTAATTTACTGGTGTTGTGGAAATGCTGTTGGATTTTATTTCACTGTGAGGTGAACTTTGCAATATGGTATTTTTGTGTGCTTGTTCTGTTTTTTTTTTTTTGTTTTGTTTTTTTTTTGTTTTTTTTGTGGTTTATGCTCTGTATTGGTTGACATTCAGCTTTGCTTATACAGTTTTTACATGTCTAAAAAGAACCTTCCCTGATTTCATTTCATCAAGTGAACATCATAACCCAGAAGATGATTTGCATTAATGTAAATATATCAGAAACTTTCAAATCTGAATTTTCCACATTTATGTAAACTGTATAGGTTTGTCTATTCTATTCAAATGTTTTGTTTTTCATGTAATATGTAGCACATATATCCTCGTGACAGCATGTATAAATATCCAAGGCAGTTTAGAGAGTTACGGTGATCCAGAAAAACCACCTTCGCTCTTCAGGTGACAAAGCCCCTTTTAAAATTATTTATATTATTTATTACTGGAGAGGGGGGGTTTCAACCCAAATAATATATTACAATGTTTCTGTGGTTATCAATCAAAGTATAATAATTATGGGCAAGTTTATATTAGCTATTATGTAAATTGTGTTGAGATCTATTTGTTTCACAGAAGAGAAGTTACAGAAAATTTATCATTGTTTTATCCATTGTGTTTTACTTTTGTTTTAACTATTGTAAACATTAGTACATTGGTCAGTTAGCTTTATAATTGCTTAAGAATTGAAATCTTTTGAATGCAAAGCAAATATAACAGCAGATGCCATGGTTTTCCATGAAACCGTGCAGTGAATCTTAGAATTGAATAATAATTCAAAATAATACTTTATAGTATTTAACACACCACTTTCTTTTTTTAATGTGAGGTGTTTCTATTGTTGACTGGCTGTGATTTGATTAATATTTTGATCGTTTCATCCATTCATCAGAGCAGATGAACGGCTCCAGTGGGAACTTCACCTCACCTGAGGTTCAATCTTACAGCAACATCACAACACAAACATCTTCATCGTTGCAAATTATTGTGCTATGCTTTAATCTATTCTCCGGTCTTCCTACATACTCTTATGTTATGTGGCTTATTGCCAGAGGAAGAAATGGAGTTGCATCAGAATTTTTCAACTTCAATCTCAATGTTTGTGAGATCTTTTTCTCAATGTCTTCTTTGGCCTTTCTGCTGTCAGTAAGGTTTCCAATTTTTATGACAATACAGAGACTTTCACTCGGACTAGCTATCACCGTTCGTCCTCTGTTTCAGTGTCTGATCTGTGTTGAGCGTTACCTGGCAGTGGTTCATCCTATAACTTTTCTGCAGTACAAGTCATTTAGATATAAATTTGGTTGTTCTGTTGTTGTCTGGCTGTTGGGTGTTGGCTCCTGTTTGTTCACTCTGTTTATCTTTTCCTTAAACAACATTTTAGCATTTACATGGTTTGTCCTTCTGCAGTTTCTCCTCTTCCTCTCCTTTCAGTTGTTCTGCTGTGTGGCTGTTCTCAGAGCTCTGAAGCAGTCAGGACCAGGAGAGAGAGGGAGAGAGAGAGAGGAGGAAAACCACATGAAGAGAAGAGCATTTTATATTATTATGATAACTAGTGTGACAATGATCCTCATATATGCCCCTTTCATCATCTCATCAATAATCTGTATTCTGTTACAACAAGACTTTTTAGTTGTCTTGCCTATTAGTTTTGCTTTTTTTATTCTGGGTGGCTTTGTTCAGCCTATTCTATACCTGCACCGTTCTGGAAAATTCTCCCACCTCTGTTAATCATATGTAATCGTTTCACAAAAACGCATTTTGCATTTATTGTATTTGCTCATTTATTTTTGTTAACCTTTATTTCTGAACATTAAAAATGTATGCTTATTTCAATCTGAATAAGAGTCTTTAATCCCAGATTGCATACAGGTAATTAACAAGAAGAATATCAAAGAAAGTGCAGTAAACTGTAAAACCAGCATGTTTATAAGACAATACATTAAAATAAAATGGTAAAAAATACTAGTTTGCAATATCAAGCAGCATAATGAGCTATTTTGTACAGCAAAAAAATAACTGGAAGCGAATGACACCGGATGCCAGGCACAATAAATTTACAAATGGCTGCACCCACTCTTACCTGAAAAAATAAGGTGGATAGTGAGAAGAGAAGTTCAAAATCGCCTCAGTCCACGAATATAGTTTTTACACTGAAAGTGTGAATGAAAAGAAGTGAGCAAATTCAGACACTGTTGCCTTTACTTGCTTGCTTTAATCATGTGAAACTTGCTCCAGCAAACAGCTCCAGTAGTGAAAAGATGTAGGCTATCTTGAGATAAGCTTGTATATTAGTTCACTTTAAAATGAAAATTGCCCCATGATTTAATCACCCCTTACGCCATCCTAGGTGTATATGACTTTCTTCTTTCAGACGAATACAATCAGAGTTATATTAATAAACACCCTGATGCTTCCAAGTTTATAATGGCAGTGATTCGGGGGACATGATTTTGAAGCTAAATAAGTTAATTCATCCATCATAAACATATTCCCTACAGCTCCGGGGGTTAACAAAGGCCTTCTGATCTGAAGCTATGCATTCCTGTAACGACTTTCTGGCTAAACTTACGCGATGGCAAGACGTATTACGCGTCGGCATTACGTATATCTCGTAAGTTTCATTTTAGATGTGAGTAGAATCCATATGGCCGGACAGGTGCTCCGCTAGCAATTTTGGGCCCTATGAAAGAATATGAGGTTGGGGCCCCTACGCACCAAACATACAAGTCAACCTAGCTATCCAAAATCTTTGTCTGCAATCTAATAATAATGACCTATTACGTTTGCTATTGCTTTTGACCACTAGGTATCAGTATTTAGTCAGAGACCTCCCATTGCTGTAGCTAGCACTAGCAGATGATTTATTATGCAAATGTAATTGAAAAATACAGTATCTCTGTAGTGCTTTGTATCCTCATGTAACGGGGTATATAGCCCGTCTTGTAGGGGGAATTTGTTAGAGCTGCCCTGGAAGACTGAATAACGAAAGGATCTTAGTCCCCGTTTACAGTGCTTTTAATCTTATTATATACTAATGTATATATGTTGTGTCCTACTTTATTGAGATGCACTCTACAGACCGGCAAGGGTAGGCTTCAGCTAGAGTAACGTCACAAGATGGCTTCCTGAAGTAAATGTATGTGAGACACAGTCTAAAATACGCCTCCCTTCCCTGATCTAATAAAGTGGTAAGACGCCCCTACTCCCTGACAGCTTTCAATTAAATGAAAAATAAATAAATAATGCATTGAAGGTAAGTACAAAAATTAAACAGGATTTATTCTCTGTATATATTTTCCTTCCTTGTAATGAAGTGTTACTTTAATTTAAATAATCACCAAATAAAAGCAAAAAAAAAAAAAAATACAGCCTTTGAGTTTTCTTTTAGACTCACTATGCCACAATGTAAAAGATATTGACTTTTAACCTATACAACAGTCAAACCCAATGGTTATTCAAAATAGAAAACACCTGTAATTTTTCTATACCCCACTTAGAATGAGTTTTCACTGTGCAAATGATCACCGTTAAACAGTCACACTTGAAAAAAACAACAAAAAAAACAATGGCATACACAATGAAATTTCACATTAGAAACACTTACGTGAAACGTCTCTTTAGGTGTTCACATTCACAGTTCACATTTGGTTCTGTAGTTCAAATGAACTCTCACAGTTCACTGTTCATCAAAATACCAAAAAAACAGTCCATAGAAAAATGACTTGAGATGAGTGGTCTCGACGTAGCGTTGAAATAAACTCCTGATTGAATCACTCCGCCTCAATGAAACATCCCAAAAATGAAAAAGTATCAAGATGAGTTGAACCCCAAATGAATCAAACAGATGAATCAATCTGCAATGTCGTTGGATGGCAGGGTTACACAAAAGAGTCTGAACTTGAAATTTCACATAAACTACGTCCCGCACAAACGGCAATGTACAGCCGTTCGCAGTTCTCTTGCACGATCACAAGTGCAAAACTATGGAACGCGAACGGGGCCAAATGTCTTTAAACGAAACGCATGACTTTTGACCGTATCAACACGCACTGTTTGTTCGCGTTAACACTGTTGTTTTACGTCTTTCTTTTGTATGTGTAGACATGCACATCATGGTCGTGTCGTCGCGTTACTTTAGTACATGTAAAGACGCACAGTTTTACCATGTTAAGACGACAAATTTTAACGTGTTTCTTAACGCGCACATTCTGTACATGTCGAAGTGTAATATATTGTAGTGAACAGCACATTCTAGGGCCCAGTTTATGGCCGGGCCCCTCTCTGTCCGTAACAGCGGACAAACGTTTGCTACATTTTGATTGGATCTTGGTGGCCTAACACAAACAAACTGTCCAACACCATCAGATAAAGATGGAAGGACAACATCCAGACCTCTCTTAGAGGGTAAGAAGAAGACCTCTTGTACCAAGCCTGGGAAGGACAAGGCTTCCCATTGGTCCACAGGCAGTTACTGCCCTTCACCCATCTAGACATTATTTCCTAAAGTTGGCCATAGACTGGCATAAAAATTCCTTGGGAACTTATCAGAAATGGGTGAAACAAGGAGAGATCACAAAGATCCATCCGAATCCATTCAAAACTATGTTTGAAAACCTTCGAAACTACATATCCATTTGATACTTATTCACCAAAATAAGTATTCTCAGTGACAGCCATTTGTAGTGCAACATCTGATACAAATACAGCTGTTAATGTACAATTGAATGACAGTTCAATCTTTTTCCATCATGTTTAGTCTCTATTTGTTTAGAATATTGCCAAAGGTATTCTGGTGGTGGTTTGGAAAGTGAGAAATGCATTGGTAAACTTTAAAGACACTGTAAAGACTTCCAACTTTGTGCTTTATGCAAATGAGTTCCACATGGGAGAGAAGGGTGGGCCACACTGTGTGTGTCCCCTCTGATGCCAGCAGCCAATCACAGCACTCAAATGGAGAAGCGCCAAAATGCAATCTCCTCCTCATCGGAAAGGGATAAAGGTACCCTTTCTACCGACACTCCTCGTTCTGAGTCTGCCCTTCAAACAGGGAAAGACGTAACAGATATTGTTCTGAGTCTGCCCTTCAAACAGGGAAAGACGTAACAGATATTGTTCTGAGTCCCCCATCAGGTGAGACATAACAGACATTGTTCTGAGTCCCGGCTTGCGAAGCTGAGACACAACAGATACACGGTTCTGGGTCTTAACTCTGTAAGGAGTGAGACATTAACAGATATACCGTTCTGAGCCTCTGGTCCATCCAGAAGAGACAACAACAGAGACGACCATGTTCTTAGCCTCCAGCTTTTGAGGAAAGAGACGTTAACCAACACTACGTTCAAAGTTTCCATCCAGCGAAACAGTGACGACATCCGCAACAAGGTTAAGCTCAGGAGAGCAAACCTTCACTTCAAGGTACCTTCGTCTGCGTGTTCCAGATTGTTAAGGACCTTCTGCACCTACACCAGGGCCTCATCTGCGTGTTCCAGATTTTAGGACCCTTTGGTGCTCCAGGAGATCAGCATCCCACAGAGCTTCGTGTTCAAGACTGTTGAAACAGATTCTGGCTCCTCTCCCCACTGCACTGTCACCCAGCACAAACAGTGGAAGACGTCACCGTCATCGGACTCGACCAAGTGGAACGTAAATATCACTTAACCAAACCTCTTTCCAGAGACCTTGGCATTGTTGTATTTTATCAGCATATAATTTCCTAATTTCCATTAGATGTAATATAGCTGATGTTAGTTAATAACAAATAATCCTTCGTTTATTTGTTTGGTGCATAGTAAGGTTCTCCACCTTATTATTTTCAGAGAAACACTATCTTTCCCTAAGATAACGTAACTCTTCCATAGCCACACTCAACTTAATCACTCGTATTCTATGTATCTTATGCACTTTATTCCTTTATCATTCAAGGTATTCATTTAGTAGTTGTGTTAGTTATTCTTGTTTATCTTTTTGTTAATAAAATTTATTTTATTACACTTGTGTCTTCCTTGTGCTGATAATACAGAAAAGGCTCTACAAGTTAGCAATTTCACCAATCTTTCAGATAAATCAGCTAACCACTTTACATTAATTCTAAATGAATGAAAGCCCCTGTAGGGAGTGAAAGACCCTGACTGGTGCCCTGAACTAGAAAAAGGGGGGGAAAGTGGTTATCTGATGTACTCATAACCACACCTTAAGAGACGTGTGATCCAAAATCACAACGTCAGCGGTGACGTGAGTACCAATCCCTATTTTACTTCGCGTCCTTGGACGGACAAAGTAAAAATCACTACAATATATATATATATATATATATATATATATATATATATATATATATATATATATATATATATATATTAAAAAGGCAGACTTACCTTTAGATGTAGCCTAGGCTACATACATATTAATATAAAATATTAATTAATTGCTTAACTGACTACTGTGCTAGCGTAAAGTAGCCTTATGTTACAATGTATATTAAGTAGGCTAAATTCTCAATATTACAATAATTATTATAATTTATCTATATGGGTTATTGTTTGTTTTTTAAAGTTAGGCTATATATAATTTCTAAGTGTATGAAGGCTAATTTACACAGCACATATTTATAACTGAACACACACACAGTGAACAAAGTGAACTTTATTCACTTTCACATAGCCTAATAATGTTTTTGTAATTTGGTGTTTAGTTGGTTGTATAGTTTGTTTATACTGTTCTGTCTCTGTTTTGTTTCCAGGAACATCATATTGGCTGCTGCAGGCTGATGAGTTCTATAATAAAATCACTTCATTATATTTAAAATATGTTTTGATATTCATTTTATTTGTATTATTAATATTTTATTTACCCATAAACATGTCTTTAGGAATCCATAAGTTATAGAGACAAGAATAACTTTGTGAAACCTTTGGGGGCAGTTTCCCAGACAGGGTTTAAATTAAGACAGGAGTAGGCCTTAATCTGCTTAATCGTGTTTTAAAAAATAAAATGGCTTTCTGAAACACAGATTAAGTACAGATTACTAACAAACAGAAACTGATGTGTGAATTTTTTTAATTTATTTTTTGCATTAAAATAATTGTCTTTTGTTTTTTTGTTTTTATGGCAGTCTTTTTTGCTGCCATTTATGCTTCTCGGTCCCATGCAATTTTTTGATTTTCTTCGTTCATTCCATATAGGCGACCTCTGTCACAGTTTGTTTTACAGTTTTTTCAAATTGCTTAGACACTAAAAGTGTGACTTGAGGCTCACTCACTGAAACCATTCACTCATGTACAGAATCTTAAGACCAAGTCTGCAAATCTACAAGCTCATTATATGCTTTACACACAGTTTGCAATTGAAAAACAACCTTTTTGCAAAACTCTAAACACAGCTCTCTACATTAGATATGTCATTCAAAACTAACAAAACCTTTTTTGTCGGGGTGGTGCATTGCCATTTACTGATGACCTATACAGCCAATGATGATGTGTGAAAACACTTATACATAAATTGATCACTTAGAAATCAAAACTCAGGTTTGAGAAAGAAAGAATATGCATACAAGCTACAATATATATTGTTTCATAGTAGCTTCAGTAACAAATTCAAAACAAATTCTGCTGCAAAGTGGCTCTAACAAGCCAATATAGTGTCAATATAAGTGACTTCAGTGTTGATTCAGTTCAGTTGATTTCAGTTCAACTGTAAAATTCCTCAGTTGTGCATATTTGTGTGTAGTTATACTCAGAAACAACATTTTTGGAAGAGTTAAAATAGTTTTGCACAAAGTGTTGCTTTTGAAAGAGATGTCAGATGTTTTGCATGTTGTGTGTAGAGTTACAAGAAATGGAGCCATATTTTCAGAAATTCTGTGTAAGCAATTAGATAAAACTGTAAATGAATCCTGTTTATTTTAGTTCTGGGGCCTGTTGCACAAAAGTAGGATAAGGGATTAAGCCAGGATATCTTGGTGATCCTGGCTCAATTGATCCCTAATCCGGTTGCACTAAAGCTGGATAGGGGGCAGGAGGATATGTTATGGTATAAATTACCATGGAGGTTTATTCTGTGGAGCTAGCCTGCTCCAGACCAGGCTAAATTCCAGGATCTATTTAATCTCATCCCTAATGTCAGTCAGCAGTCGCCACAAATGGAAACCAATAGTTATTTCACTGCTCACTATACATTGTTATCACATATAACTAGACCCACTGTCATTATTTAAACGTTTGTGATCATTAATTTCAATCATTTTGGATAAATAATGATTTTTAGATGATGTTGCTATCATTAGATAATTTACAGTTTCCAATAGACTATAAGGCTATATATAAAATGATAGAATATTAGGGCCACAGAGGGAAAAAAAAAGACAAGTCATAATATTGTAACCAGTTGTTTTAAAGGAGGACAGTTGTTAAAATGACAGATGTGGGGCATTTCGTGAAATTGTACTTCAGTATGGTTTCATAAACAAAGACATGCTGATGTGCCAGAATATGAAGTATCACATTGTCATAACTATCAAAACTGTAAAAAGAATATGTTGCTTTTCTGCAGAAAGAACCAGCCTCATAAATTTATGACTTTATCCTTTTTCCTCAGTGGGGCCCTAGTACTCTGTCATATAAACAAATACACATTCCATATGAATATAAAAACACAATGTGTAACATTATGTTCCTTTATTGAATAAGGACAAAACAAAGCAGGTAAACTATCAGCTCCTTTCGAAACTGAAGTCACAGTGACTCTACAAGATGGAAAGCACAGCATCAAAGCATATTATACAAAATGATACATACACATTCAAAGGTCTGTATATAACACACCCTGCATGTCTGCACACTAAAATAAATGCAGGACAAATCCATACACATCAACTGAACAGACAAATGAATGGATGCAGTAGCCTCCCTGCAGCCTTGTATTACACACAGTATACCGCACAAACATCATAAGAGGCCAAATTCGTAAAAAAACCAACCCAAAAAAACCCTATTTCCTCTGCCACAGCAGGACATTTTTTACCTAAATTGAAAGCACACATACTAACTAAAATAATTCAACACATATTGGTCCCTCAGCAGCCGACCACTGTCGTCATCAGGGAAGATTGCCGGATTGTCCCAGTCCATGGCTGGTGGCACTCTGGGGGCCCTCTCCTTCCTCAGGCAGGCCACATTGTGGAGGACAGCACAAGCCACAGTAATATCACATGCCCTAACAGGGTTGACCCTTAATTTGTGAAGGCAGTGAAAGCGTGCCTTCAGGAGGCCAAAGGTCATTTCAACTCTGGCCCTGGTCCTGGCATGGGCATGGTTGTAGGCCTGCTGTGCTTCCTGGGGGTCTGTGAAAGGTGTCAGGAGAAAAGGCTGGCAGCCATACCCCCTGTCTCCCAGCAACACACCAGAGAATTCACCTGTCAACACAAAATCTCATCATTACTACCTCATAAACACAGTGATATTCTTGACACAGCCATGATGGTTATAAATAGGGGTTGTGTGGCTTACCTTGTGATAGATTTCAGAGGCCCGAAAGATTCTGGAGTCATGGACTGAGCCAGGCCATTTTGCCACAACATTGCTGATCACACAGTCAGCATTGCAGACCATCTGAAATCATAAGATGAGGAATATTACACCAATCAATGCACATCATTGGCAATGCAGAGTGTTCGTCAATGGACAATATCAAAAAGTTATGTTCACCTGAACAATAATGCTGTGAAAGGATTTCCTAGTCACAAAATTGGCCTCATGGGCACCTGAGGGGGCTTTTATCCTTATGTGTGTGCAGTCCACTGCACCAATGACATTGGGGAAACCTGTCACACAAAGTAATGAGTATCCTACTAAGTGTTAACAGTTGTCCTGTAATTTGTAGATCCTCTTACCTGCAATCCTATAGAACTCCTCTTTCATGTCACAGAGTCTTCTGTGGCCAGGGAAGGAGATGAAGACATCTGCTAATGCTTTGATAGCCAGACACACACTCCTTATTGTGCGGCAAATTGTGGCCTTGTTCAGCTGTTCTGCATCCCCCACTGAGTACAGGAAGGCTCCACTAGCAAAAAAGCGCAAGGCCACACAAACCATTTGCTCCACACTCAGTGCATGGCTCCGTGCAGTGCGGTGCTTAATCCTGGGACCCAGTAGTCTGCATAGATACCTGATGCCATCTGCAGAAAACCTGTATCTTTCATATAGATGGTCATCAGGGAAGGCCAGTGGGTCCAACCGGTCCCTGAAGACCCTTTCTCGCCTGAAGGCTCTCCTCAGCACAAGTGCTTCTTCATCCACCACATCTCGCAAGAATGGGCATGCCATTGTCAGAGCAGAAAGGAACACACAATTTTGGGCCTTCATATAGGCTAGTGGCCACACCTGGTGCTGGGGGGGTGGGCAAAAGAGGCCTTATAACGATGACTTGGTTGTACTGATTGCTGTGAAAATAAAAAAATACCTTAGAAAGATGCCACCGTCCTGTGTGCTCACAATAAGAGCTCATATGTCATGGCTCACTTGACTTTACGAGAATATACCTAATTTTTATTTTGAGCTGTGTCATCTTCTTGGAGCTGGGGGAGGAAAGAAAAATAATGATTAATACATTTGTGTTACAGTTAGCATACAGTGTACATTGAAGGCATATCTCACCTCCCTCTCAAGTTTTTATTTCAAGGTCCAGTTTCCTAATTGTCCTCTTTTTTTATTTCGGACTTCAGTGCAAGATTTTCTATCTTTTTTCTTCTTGTACTGAATGTCTATGTCTGCCAGTTCTATTTGGCGCCGGAGGTGGTTGCCATACAACTTTCTGATAGCTTGTGAGCTCTGTGAACACAATACAATTAGCGCAGCTGGAATTTGGCAGGATGTTGTGTCCTTTTATTAATACGCACTATGTTGCCAGGCTGGTTTTCCCTCTGTATAGCATCTGGGTCCAGTAAAAGAAATTAGATTTTTTGATTTTGATGAGGACTCCTCACCATTGTAGAGCAAATAGTACTTTCACAGTCTTAACATGATACCTCATGCCTTCTGGAATCCACAGAGATGGTCTCCTCCTCATCATCGTCTCCATCGTCTGCTGTTGCTGCTGCACTGGGGCTTTCACCCGATCACATTTAATCGGATTCATATTGAAGCTAGTAGACAAGACATGCCAGGCCTACAGTATGCCTTTGATGGAGTACTCACTGGATCAGCATCGTCTGGTGCTTGTGCTGGTGGCTCTAACAGGAACACAGTGCTGCCAGACACTGCTAGGCAATAGGTAAACCAAAGTCAGACAGTCCAAATTGATTCAATATGAATGTGGTTGTATTCCATGTAGAGATGGAAGGACATACCTTGAATGAAGCGGGTGGCATCTTGGGAGGAACCTATGCTCGTCTCTTTCCCCCCAGGGATCCCCTCTAAGACGGGCCTGCCTTTATTTAGCTCCAAGGCCATGTCCTCTGCTGGGGTAAGGTCAGCCTTTGGTGACCCACCACCCGTGCCTTGTCTGTGGGTATTCTTTTTCACTGCTAAAACAGTACAGACAATGTGTGAGCAGGCACCTTCTGGGTACAATATATGCTTGTGCTTTGTTAAATATTAGTCAGGGACCATACCATTCTGCAGAATGTTCTTGTATTTGATTTTGACCTGCTGCCATGTCCGTTTTGGCCCATTCATGTTTAATCTACATCACACACACACACATTCTTTATCACAAGAACATTTAATGGAGTCACACTGACAAAAATGACTTGGTATTTTTGTATTGTTTTCAGTAAAAATATATAAAAAAAAAAAACTAAAGATGTATTTTCTTGATTTTCTAAATGACCTAGCAAAATAAGTATAGGTTTAGACCAAAAATATAAAATTCAAGTAAATGTGTGCTTAAAACAAGCAAAACATTTAAATATCTGTCAATATAATAAGAAAAATTCTCTTGAAATAAGTTTACTTTTTCCATAAACACTTACTTTTAGAAAAGTTCTCTTGTTTCACTGGCAGAGTTTTTTGCTTATTTTCCTAGGTTATTTTGCTCTAGAAAATATTTAAGATTTTTTTTAGATATTTTTTTTTGACTGAAAACAAGACAAAAATACTAAGTAAGAAAGACATTTTTGCAGTGCAGTGAGCAACCAACCTTGGGTCCTTTGAAAGGCGCTATATAAATTAAAGTGATTATTATTATAGCTCATCTATGTATTCAAGAATTTTATTTATATAGCACTTTTCACAATTGTTTCATTCTGTCAAAGCTGCTTTACATTAATAAAAGCAGGGGAAACACAAAAAACGGTGGACAACATAATAAGCAGAGTACAACGGCTAAGATTAAACTGTACTGAGCTTAGTAACGTAAAATAATAATGTAATAATGGCTTTAATAATAATATATCATAGCTTTATACAGTGTGATGGAGTTACGTTACACAATTTCACTCATAAATGCAGTGCATTTCAATAAAAAAATTTAACCGTTTCATAATTACAGTACAACTGCGTTTTTGGAGATGTGAATTAAATATTTGATTTGTAATTGTGATGTTTCAGCGGAGCGGTGAGTGTGTAATTGTGCACTACTTACGCATTCAGGCGGTCTGCAATACTTTGCCACGCTTTTTCTCTTTGCTTTATCACTGTGGCGGTGTTGCCTTTCTTCTTAATTATATCTTTTACCTCCTCGTATGCCTCCATGAGGATTTGTGCTTCCGACGGGGAAAAGTACGCGGCTCTAGTTGCCATGGTAAATCAGTTAATCTGTGATCTGTGGCGGGGTCTATTTGAGTGAGCCGTGAGCGCGCACCTATCCAGGATTGGTTTCACCTGGCTTAATGAATCCGTGTCTGCTCATCCTGGCTTGGTCTTTGTGCAACCAATTAAGCCTGGACGCACATGTTTTGGCTTTATTGAGCTCAGCTGAGTCATTTATCCCGGATGTCTTAATTCTACTTTTGTGCAACAGGCCCCAGGACTCATTTTCCAGGTGTTAGTAATCTGTGCTTAATCTTTGTTCCAGACAGCATTTTTTTAACCCACGATTAACTATTCATTAAGGCCTACTCTTGGCATAATTTAAACCCTGTCCAGGAAACCACCTCTTGAAAATCTGCATTGATAATTCATAAAATGTGGTGTGAGCTCAATTTAAATTACAATTACAAACCACCTCTTGAAAATCTGCATTGATAATTCATAAAATGTGGTGTGAGCTCAATTTAAATTACAATTACAAACCACCTCTTGAAAATCTGCATTGATAATTCATAAAATGTTGTGTGAGCTCAATTTAAATTACAATTACAGACAAACACACATTTATGATTAATAGCCATTTAGAAATCATTCAGTGCAAGGTGGTAAAATAAAGTGAACCACTGCATTTATTAACTGTTGATCCTCAGAAAATCCTCTATCACAATTTTTTTAATAGCTGCCTTTAAGGGTTTCTAACAATTTTGGACCATCACTTCTCACAACTTTGTTTCATTTGATCAGTATTTCTGTGTTGTCTCGATTGCATCCATCGGATGTATCCATGTATCGGAGAAAGAACGCAGGACAACTTAAAAGGGCATGACAAATCATGACATAAGGCTGACATCACACACAAAACGTACCAATGTTCCCTCTATGTTTGTATACGTGCATACCAGCATACCATTACGACATCCTTCATGAATAAACATGACATCTGATGTTTGTATACGTATATACCATAGACTGTAAAAAAATATGGACGTAGTGTCCGTGACCTCACCCATAGAGTTCTGAACATCAGTTTTGACGCGCAAATGAGGCCGCGGCCATCTTAGCTTCGCATCACCGCACGTCATTCCCGGATAACTGAAAATGGGCAAAGAGGCGGGACGTAGTTGGAGCCCATGCGACTTGTTGCTGAAACCACGCCCGCCTAGCATATCTATCTTAGATAGCTTACTATCTAAAATATTAATAAAGATAACAATATCACTAGAAAGTACTAAAGGTTTACTGTCAATCTACGGTGTTTTTTAAGATAACGTTATAACACCAGTAGGCTAATTAATTTGTGTGGGGTGTGCAAATAACACAAAAAAATCAACTGGGACTTCATACCTTTAATGAAATAGAGATTGCGAGATGAATCCAATCCGTTGCACTCTCAAATGTTCTCTCAAACTAATGAGCATGTGTCCAAAGTATAATTTTTCAAAATAGTGCAGCAGTTTTAGTTATATCCAAGCAGTGCTGTCGGAGTTGTATATCCTCCTGGTATTGTCATTGTAATAAATCTCAGGAACGTCTCGGTTACGTATGTAACCCTCGTTCCCTGAAGGAGGGAATGGAGACGTACGTCAGTAGTGACAGACGAATTGGGATATCGCTTAGAGAGCCCTATCATCTTCGTGTAAACTAAAACAAGCCAATGGAATTGGCGTGCGATATTTGCATAATGCGCACCGCCCCCGACAGGTGTATATAAATAGGAAGCAGATGCAATCGCACTCTGTTTTTCGCTGAGGAGACAACTGGTGTCCGCACTACAGCGAGTGTACAGAAACTGTGGCGACGGGACATACGTCTCCATTCCCTCCTTCAGGGAACGAGGGTTACATACGTAACCGAGACGTTCCCTTTCAGTCGGTCACGTTCGACGTACGTCAGTAGTGACCGACGAATTGGGATCCCAACTAAAGCGCCACAGTTACGAAACCCCTTCCAGTGCCCAGCGCAAGCTCAGCCGCCCATAGCACCGGCTGGCGGTGAAGGGGGCGAGCTTACACAGAGAGAGTCTACTGCTGTCTAACCAATACCCACTAAGTAAACTAGACACACTGGGGAAGCGAACCCGAAGGGACGCTGCGGAGACCACTACCTACCCAATGGGGGAGGAGTTTACGTGGGAATACACACATGGACTGGCCCAGGGGGCAGTACGCATATGGAGTCCCTGGGATGGCTCCACCTGGTAGGGGGAGACTCATCTGACAGGTGACAGCAGAGCTGGCTCTGTTAAGGGAAAGACACGGCCTCGGCCCGTAGGGAGTTTTAAACCGTGGAAAATTACACATATGGGACCGCTCACGTAGAGGGGTCACGACATATGGGCCCCAGCCAACAGACAGCGTCAGCGACGGATGTAGGCCTGGCATCAGACACTCCGCAATGTCCGAGCCGAAGGGAGAGGCGGAGGAACTCGACAGGGTTCGCCAAGCGAGGAACACGACTGGAGTGAAAGTATGCACGTATCCGGCCAGAGGCGGGAATGGCATTGCAAGCCGACACTTAGAGTGGGTACAACACGTCTACCGACTAGTGGATGCGAGTACACGTGAGGATACCGGCTCTACACGTAGGCTATAAAACCTAGCGAACGTGTTTGGTGTCGCCCAGCCCGCAGCTCTACAGATATCTGTCAGCGAGGCGCCATGAGCCAGCGCCCAGGAAGAGGCCACCCCTCTGGTTGAGTGGGCTCTCAACCCGAGCGGGCAAGGCACGCCCTGGGAATCGTACGCCAAGGCGATGACATCCACTATCCAGTGGGCCATCCTCTGCTTGGAGACAGCCTTTCCCTTCTGCTGGCCTCCGCAACAGATGAAGAGCTGATCTGAGGTCCTGAAGCTTTGCGTTCTATCAACGTAAAAGCGCAGATCGCGGACGGGACAGAGCAAAGCTAGGGCTGGGTCTGCCTCCTCCGAGGGCAGCGCTTGCAGGTTCACTACCTGATCTCTGAAGGGAGTGGTAGGAACCTTGGGCACGTATCCAGGCCGGGGTATCAGGATGACGTGAGAATCACCGGGCCCGAATTCTAGGCACGTTTCGTCGACCGAAAATGCATGCAGATCCCCTACCCTCTTCAGGGAAGCCAATGCAACCAGAAGAACCGTCTTGAGAGACATTAATTTTAGGTCAACTGATCGCAAGGCTCAAAGGGATGACCCCGGAGAGCTGTGAGAACCAGGGTCAGATCCCAAGAGGGTACGGAGGAAGGGCGAGGAGGATTTAGTCTCCTCGCCCCCCTCAGGAATCTGACGATCAGATCGTGTTTCCCCAGGGACTTACCCTCAACTGTGTGGTGATGTGCAGCGATAGCAGCGACATACACCTTCAGGGTGGAGGGAGACAGCCTTCGCTCCAACCCTTCTTGCAGAAAGGAAAGCACGGATCCGACCGAACATGATCGGGGGTCCTCTCGGCGAGAGGCGTACCATTCGACGAACAGGTTCCACTTCAACGCATAGAGACTCCTAGTGGAAGGAGCTCTAGCGGAAGTGATGGTGTCTACAAACGCTTGCGGGAGATCACTCAGAACCTCCGCATCCCGTCCAGGGACCACACGTGGAGGTTCCATAGATCGGGACGCGGGTGCCACAGGGTGCCCCGTCTCTGAGTCAGGGGGTCCTTCCTCAGAGGAATCGGCCAGGGAGGGGCTGTCGCGAGGAGAATGAGGTCTGAGAACCAGGTCCGAGTGGGCCAGTACAGAGCCACTAACAGAACCTGCTCCCCGTCCTCCCTGACCTTGCACATGAGTTGTGCAAGAAGGCTCGCTGGGGGAAACGCATATTTGCGCAGACCCGAGGGCTAGCTGTGTGCCAGGGCATCCGTGCCGAGCGTGCCGCCGGTCAGGGAATAAAACCACTGGCAGAGGGCAGTTTCCGGGGAGGCAAACAGGTCTACCTGGGCCTCACCGAAATGCTGCCAAATCAGCTGGACCGCTTGGGGGTGGAGCCGGCACTCGCCCGCAAGTGGATGCTGCCGTGACAGCTCGTCGGCTGCACGGTTGAGCACACCTGAGACACGAGTGGCCCGAAGGGACCTCAGATCCTTCTGACTCCACAACAAGAGATGGCGGGCGAGTTGCGACATGCGACAGAAGCGTAGACCACCTTGACGGTTGATGTACGCAACGGCCGCAGTGCTGTGTGAGTGGACTAGAACGTGCTTGCCTGACAACAGCTTCTTGAAGCGGGCCAGCGCAAGACGAACCGCTAGCAACTCGAGGCAATTGATATGCCAATGCAGCTGAGGCCCCGTCCAAAGACCTGTCACTGCATGCCCGTTGTACGTGGCCCCCCATCCCGTGGCAGAGGCATCTGTGGAGACCACAGCGTGCCTGGACACTCGTTCGAGGGGAACTCTGCCGGCTGGGCACCACGTCCGCGACCGGCACCCTGCTGTTTGGCTGGTGTAGGCTGCTGCTTTGCCGACTTAGCAGGGGCGGAGGAAGACGCAGGCGGGCGCCCTCGGCGACGAGCGGGCTGAGGCTGAGCCACGGGCGGCTGGGTGGAGGCAGCAGCGGACCGCCGTGGCATGACATGTCTGATAGCCTCAGGCTGCTTCTGTGCAGCGGAGAACTGTTGGGCACAGCTCTCCACCGCGTCGCCGAAAAGGCCGACCGGAGACACGGGGGAATCCAGGAACCAATGTTTGTCGGTCTCCCTCATGTCTGCCAAGGTCAGCCAGAGGTGGCGTTGCTGGACTACCAGAGTAGACATCGCCTGGCCAACAGAACGCGCTGTCACCTTCGTTGCCCGGAGGGCAAGGTCAGTGGCAGCGCGCAGCTCCCCAAGCAGCTGTTGGGACCTTCCTGGGGCATCTGCAACAGCGCTTTTGCCTGATAGACCTGCAAAAGGGCCATTGCGTGCAGGGCAGAGGCAGCCTGCCCACAGGCACTGTAAGCTTTCTCAGTCAGACCGGCTGAGAATTCACAGGCCTGGGACGGGAGACGCGGCTCACCGTGCCAGCCAGCGGCCGTTGGACACAACTGCATCGCAACAGACCGCTCGACTGGCGGGATCCTCGCGTATCCCCTGGCTTCCTCGCCGTCCAGGGAGGTGAAGGCGGACGAGGGACCAGGCCCTGTACGAGCCCCATACGGAGCTTGCCAAGACCTGGTCACCTCATCGTGTACTTCCGGGAAGAAAGGCATTGGGGCGGGACGCTGGATTTGGTCCAACCGAGATGGGCCGGGACAGGGTGGAGGGTTCCACTCAAGCCCGACGCACAAGGCGGCCCGGGAGAGCACAGCCGTGAGCTCGGGATCCGACTCGGGCAACGCTACCGTCCCAGGCGGCAGCGGGTCCGGGTCTTCCCCCCGAGGACTCTGGCTCACCTTCCGATGCTGTGATCGACATCCGATCCGCTGCCAGCGCACCAAAGGTAACGGCTGGACAGTCCGAAGAGGGCCCAGCGGAAACCAACGGCGGCAAGATGGGTTGCGGTGCTGCTGAGGCGGCAGGGGCCCGAGGAGCGTTTCCGCTCGGCGGGGAAGCCCTGACCGTTATCCTCAGGTCGCCCTTCCTATACAGCGCCGTATCGTCATTCCGGTTCCCGGGGCCGGAAAAAACGGTCGTACGCGGCATGGGAGAGGGGACCCCCGCTTCCTGAGACTTCAGGAAGGAGAGCCTCGACGTCAGCACCGCGATAGTCATGTTCCCGCAATGGGAACATGAACCATCCACAAAAGCTGCTTCAGCGTGCAGAATGCCCAAACACGAGATGCAACGATTGTGCCCATTGTAACCAGGTCTTAAAACGAAGTCTTGGCATAATAATCCCTTTCTTAAAGTTAATCGAGTTTGGAGATAAATGTTTTAAGTTAATTGATCAAAGTACATTTTCTATGTATTGGAGAAAAAAAAAAGAGAAAAAAACGTCATCTACAATAAGTGATCAAATGCATAAAAAATTATTAGAAAAAGAGCGATTTCCCCCCTGGAAAAATTGTTCGCACTACAATTCCCATGCTCCTATTTGTGAGGAGCTGATCAATCACTGAGCTCCAAAGCTTCAGGCAGTTGAGCTCCGCCTTGACTTCCTGTTAGCTACTTCCTGACTGAAAGACTGCATGGCTGTTCGTTGCCTAGCTGAATTCTGAAAAAATTGCCATCCACAGGGTAAGAAACATAAATATCCTCTCCAACGGGATTTCATTAATTAATGAGGATGTTAAACATATGATGACGGCTATGTTGTCATGTTTACACTTTATAGAGAGCGCGATCGGCAGATGGCTGCCGCTGATCAGACAGCCAATTTAGAGAGACCCACTCATTGACTCAACGGTGAGTGAGGAAAAAAAACTCTGAGACCTGTTAGGTTACCTGTAAAGGAACTAATTATGCTGGAAATGGTAACAGTTGATAAGCTGCCATTTAGAAAGGCTGTAATAGCTACTCAATGCTGTATCACGATGTTAATGCTGCTAATGTGAGCCTAGCTACCCTGCTAGCTTGAGTGTTCAGTGCTAT
This sequence comes from Chanodichthys erythropterus, assembly GCF_024489055.1. NCBI lineage: Eukaryota > Metazoa > Chordata > Actinopteri > Cypriniformes > Xenocyprididae > Chanodichthys > Chanodichthys erythropterus. Next base: position 12,885,380 of record NC_090242.1, on the reverse strand, counting down.
ATACACTCTTATCCTTGCAAAAATGGATTTATTTCCAGTTGGGTTTGCAAAAGATGCTGTTTTCTATATCAATATGTTTGTTATGTGTGTAAAAGGAAAGAAAAATGTTTTAAAGTATATGTATGTGAATTTCTTGTCAGTGATTTAAGAGGTCAAATTTTTTGTGCATTCCCTCAATGTTACCGGTGCAGGGAGGGATGATAAAGCACGCTTAGCCTTACTAGTACCTCCTAGATTTCTATGAATGTTCTTGCATTATTTGTTTTGCACAAATTGTAGCTCTTATTTGTATTGTTTTTGTATTGTGAGTTGTTACTAACTTGAATAGCAATAACCATAAATACTTGAAATTGGTTTTGTTTAAAATGAATGAACATGGATGTAAAAGCGCTTTAGGATATATTTATAGTTCACTACTATAAACATTTTGGTTTTGATATATGATATATTATTGTCGTGCGACTGAACCTCCTTGAGAACATGATTTGATCCAGTTGATATAAAGTGAAATGTTATTGATTGGTGATAATTCATGAGATAGACAGAATATGAATGTAATGAGCTTTTGGATTTCCTCTGGCCAACCCATAGGTCAGGTTTTTTTGCCAGATTCATTCCAGTGACGCACATGGATCGGAAGCCACGCTCGACCTGGAGTTGAAGCCTTCCGGTTGAATTGGGATTGGATGTTCGTACCCTGAACCCCTGAAAGATTCCCAGCGTATGTTGGGTGGCGAGCCACGGACCCACGAGCATAAGTCTATGCGCAGTCTCACTTTCCCTCCTTCACGGATTGTATGGTAGGATCCACGAGCACTGGCATACTGATACTGTCACAACATTGATTCAACCAAAGAAAAAAGGGCCCCAACGAGCACTAAGACTATTTTTGGAACTGGGTTTTATTTCTTTTGTTTTAAGGGAACTTATGCCGGCTTTATTATTTTCTTATTTCTTTATGTACATTCTCTGAACTAAATTGTTACACTGTTGTTATTGTTCCTGTTGTTAAACAAAGAGTGATCACAATAACGCAAACTACTGTTCTGTCTTTATTGATGTCAAACCACTGGCTCTTAAAGATTTAGTATCTTCTGTTACTGGTCCAAATACTGTTAAAGATAACTAATTACCTGTTACCCTGTTACTATATCATAAAGAGGGTTACACCATCAGCAGGGACCAGGGAACGACCGCACCCAGTAACGCACAGACGAAATGACATACTGTCAGGGTTCATCTGTAAAGCTCTTTTAGAAGGGGAAGTCAACTCACTCGTGCTGAAGCACCCAGGGAGCGACGCGATGTGTCAGGTACACCACTCCCTGACACACCGAGGAACCGGCCCAAATCGCTACACACACACACTCTTTGTGTTGCTGTGAAAACAGCAGTTTTAGAGCTTATAGCTCAGCTCCTCGGACACTCGCGACCTCGACCTTGAACGTGCCCTCTTCACCAGCACCGAAAGCTCGCTGTAAATCCTCTTCTGAGGCAATGTTTTAGAATAAAACAAACAAAGAAAGGAGTCTTCTGAACAGGACACCAGTGAATGGCTCCGAAGCGAAAGACTTCCTATTTATATACACCTGTCGGGGGCGGTGCGCATTATGCAAATATCGCACGCCAATTCCATTGGCTTGTTTTAGTTTACACGAAGATGATAGGGCTCTCTAAGCGATATCCCAATTCGTTGGTCACTACTGACGTACGTCGAACGTGACCGACTGAAAGGGAACAAAACTTTTAGCCAATGCCACGACGATCCAACAACGTGTGTTCTTATCTTCCGCATGCGAGCACATGTACACAGACGCACATCTGTCTCAAGTATGCAGCAAGCCATATATTGTATAAAATAATCCAGAAAAAAAGGCACAAATACGGCTGAGATGCCAAATTCAGTGGCTGAAATTAGCAGCTGAGGTAACATGAAGGCTCAGACAGCAGCGCCAATCCACCTGTCACTCAAGTGACCACGCCCTTAATTATGCAGAACTTTAAGGCTTAATATAATTTAAACGGATGAGTTATAAAAAAAATTCATCCCCCTCAGAGTTGTCATGAAGGGCAAAATTAGCAGTATAGACCAAAACTCAATTTGAACCAGAGTGTAAACATGTTTTTTTCTGCTGTAAACTTGGCTGTTTTAACATGATGGTCAATTAGATTCTGCTCCCTTTTGCAGCCCGTCCCTAACGGCCAGTCGATGAATCGCAGTTTAAGTTACTTCCGTATTGGCTTCACGAGAAACTGGGGGAGGTTGCCACTTGGTATATACCAACCAGGCCATACGTACCATCGCGTCACATATGCAAATATAGTCTCAAATACAACAATTTCATTGGCTGCTGTGTGTGTTGTCGCGTTGACACGGTCAAAAGTCACGCGTTTCGTTTAAAGACATTTGGCCCCGTTCGAGTTCCATACAAAACAAACAAATAACGTGAGACCAGTTCGGCTGAATCGAATGAAACCAGTTCGTAAGGCTGCTTCTCAATTAAAATGTAAAGAGTAACACCGCAAAAACGTGACAAATATCTTCAATCTTCGTCAATCAAGGAAAAACTGTACTTTAGAAGAAGCACTTACAGTTCTCGTAGCCTTCACAAACTATTAACGTTGCTGCGTCACTGCGTCACAGTTGCACAGCAATGCAATCTACGGAGCAAAACGACACAAAAACTCCAATGACGAAATGCGGGATACAGTTCACAAAAACACTTGATGCTGTCGTCCTTTAGTCGACTAAAGCTCCGATTAACACTATCAAACGAGCTTCTCGATCACGACACAACACTCACTTTCTTTTTGTGACACTATCAAACACAGCGCGCATCTCCTCTCTCTCTCGCAGTGCGCTCCGAACTCTGAAAATCAGTTCACCCGTCAAAATAAAAGTCTCCCCCCCCCCCCCAAAAAAAAATCTATAATATCTACCAGTTACACTCAATAGAATCCAAATGGGTTGCACATTTTATCATCAGCGTCGCATAGGAACGCCCATGCAAATCATAACACTTTTGGAGTGCACTGGTGAACGCACTAACGGTGATTTGCACGCCACTCATGCAAAATTAAACAACTGGACTTCAGTCACAGTCATATTGCGCAGACAATTGATCCGTTCAGTTTGTACAGCTTATAAAAGCTCAGAACGTGCTATGTAAACAATTAATTAATAGTCTGATTCTACGTTTCGGTGTGTGGGCACTCAGAGTACATGTGAGAAGTGCAGATGCGCGAGAAGTGCGTACTGGCCCACTTCGAGCACAGACTGTTACTACTAATAAAACGATCTTTGGGGGCCCCAGAAGTGTGTGGGCCCTTAGAATCGTCCCAACTCTTCTTTTTTTTTCATGGATAACTGCCGATTGTATGTAATTGGTTGTTTTTTGTTGCTCATTTTGTCTCGTTTATTCTTGTTTGACAGTAGATATGCTGAACATTCATTTTTGTTATTGGAAAGAGTTCATATTGTGAGTTACACAAGTGGCCCTGAATTCATATTATTTTAAAATTATTAATACAAAGATGATGAACCAAACTTTTCCCACTTCATAATGTGTGTAATTTAGGTCATTTTACTATGGTGGACTAATAATTGCACTTCTCATTCCTAGATCACAGTTGTGTTTTTTTAACTGCACACAGTACTTTTAATACATCATTTGTTATTTCTACCATTTAAAATTAACTAGGGGTTTAAAAAGAGAACTGAGAAGAGATTACAGTTACAGCACTTATAAAATAAATAAATACTTTGTCCCCCAGAATGAATGTATTAAAGAATATATTTTAAAAACACATACACACACACACATACACACACCTTTTTAATGACATTTTTCTCTCATTTTTAAGAGTTTAAAATGGTACACTTCCCAGCAGGGCCGGCTCTAGCCCTTTGGTTGCCCTAGGCGAGATTGCCCTAGCCCCCCCTCCCCCCACACACACAAATGCTACAAAGACTGTTCGAGGATATTTACCAAAATAAGTAATAAACTTAAGGAAGAAGGAAGATATACTATAGACCAGCATATAGAGTATAATAGACCAGTAGTGTTTGAGATTAATTAATGAGGAATGTCAATGTTTACTTGGAAACAAGTCACTGAAGTTTTAAATTGTGGTTGAATAAACGGTATTCAAGGGTCTTACTTGCTTCAGGCTGAGTATCCCTGGTCTCAGTGGTCTGTGTTTCACTGGGGCCTGCAATGCTAGATGTGACTTCGGTAAAGTTGGTTTTATATTCGCACATTCGGACATCCGTATTCAATAGCCTTGTTAATCACACTTCATTGGACATTCAGTGGACATTCACAAGTAAATATGCCATTAAAACAATACTTGCCTATTTTGATCAACTGTGAAAAATGTTGTAAGTTGACAATTGTTGGTTGTCAATATCATATCGCTGCTTAAAATTCGCAAACATTAATTTATTGCACATTTATTGGAAAGTCTGAATTTATCAGAAGTCTGAATGTGCGAATATAAAACCAACTTTACCGAAGTAACACCACTATCAGCATAATGGTTACTGTATGTGTATGAGCCTGCTAGTTATAATGAATGTAGAGTAGAGAGCAACTGTACTTTTCATAACTAGCATGCATACGTCTTTTGACATTTACATCCATGTAGGTTATCAGTGAAGTTATGTTTGCTAGTAATACGTAGCAAAGTAACTAGCTACCTAGTGATAGCTTAGTGACAGCAATGAAACGTTCAAGGTAGTGGTTCAACGGATCACAAAACTCACGGTTCGGATCACATCACGGTTATGAAGTCACGGATCGGATCATTTTTCGAATCAGCAAAAAAAAAATAATAATAATAATAATTAGGGGTTGGGGGGGTAACTTAACTTTGCATTTATTACTTAGCCCACTTTAACTACTCTGATACCACAGCAGAAACTACAAGCCTAACGAATACATTATTAAAGGCAAGTGAACAGACTGTAAAAAGGACAAATACTGTACACCAATTATAAGCATAGATAAATACAACATAAAGTTACAAATAAAATATGAGTTCTAACTGTAGTATTAATTTTCGTGCACAGAAATGTAATAATTAAATATAAAATGAAACTGTTCACTGTGTAAATGTAATGTAATATAAATTAATCTTTGTTAAAGCTGTGTTTTGTTTGATTTACATGACAGACAACAGCAGGTATTTTTAGGTTGCTGTAACTTTAAGAGTAATGCACACATCCGATTCCGAATTCTCACCTCGTTCAATTAAGACATAACCGAATGTTTTCGAGAATACTTTATTATTTTGACTGACATAATGCGTGTATGTGACCATCCAAGTGCACTGAGGACGCGAAAGAGAAATTAATTTAGAGTTTAAGAGCTATCTGGAACGCGCCTCTCTCTCTCTTTCTCGCTCTCTGTGCGCGCGAGCCTTGTATGCGCGCCCCCAACATATTTGTCGCCCTAGGCAACCGCCTAGTTCGCCTATAGCAATCGCCGGCCCTGCTTCCCAGAAAGGCAAATTTCTAGACTTGTCAGACTTTTTATCTTCTCCTTTACAAACCTTTAAACAAAGTACCAAAATCAGGGAAAGAAAAGAAAACCCACTTCATGTAGCATATACAATTTGTAATTTCATTATAATAAAGAATCGCTGTATGAGCCAAATACTGCTGTTACCACCATCATGTCAGGTATTTTGGAGAATACTGTAAAATCAATTTGTTCATTTTTAACATTAGTAATTATTATTAAAGAAAATCTTTTGTGTTGACTTGTTTATTTGTGTTACTTAGTACTTTGAACTTTGTGCATTGTTCTGAATTGCATTCTTCTTTTCTGTTGACTGTAAATTTTGGATGAGAGCTTCAGCTAAATATATTACATGGCTACCCATTATTCAGTTACAAAACCTTTTTATTGTCAAACTATGCTTACTATGAAGTTTTTGAACTGTTAACAAATTAATTATTTTCTCATCTTCACATGATTAGTTCTATAATATAATATGATGCTCTAACAAAGCATCACAGGTCTTTTTGAACTGGATGTCCACTCAATGCGCTCATGCATAATATTTGTCTAGATTTATTGCTGCATTCATTGACAACATATTCAGCAGTGAATCTAGAGTCAGAACTGCATTGTTCATCTTACAAGGCAGAGACTGAAGATTTGATCACCAAAATTCAGGTATACCTAACTTTTTTGATAAATGTCTAATGTTTTGACTAATGTATTAAATATGGCTGTTTATTATATATTATGTATAATAATATTATGTATTATAATATTATATATTATCTCAAGGTGGTAAAAGCAGAATGTAACAGTATGTTTTTATTTATAAATATATATATATATATATATATATATATATATATATATATATATATATATATACACGTATGTATACAGTTTTTTGCTTTTCAGGAGTGTTTGAATGAGACTCATATTATAATGGTCATCGCTTGTCCAGAAGGGAAAGCCACTATAATGAAAATATTTTAAGATATTGTTTGCTTATTATTTATTAGACATGGAAATATAAACAATTCAGGAGGATCAAACTGCGTGATCAGGGTATATTCTGATGTGCATAACCCTATAGCACAGCAAGTGTGTTGTCAATGTTGTGTTTTATTGCTAACTTGCACTCTCAAGGTACATATTCATTGTTGGTTTGCGTTACAGTCTCTCATAGAAGTGTGTAAATATTTGATTATATCTTGTCATGTGACAACACTGAAGAAATGATACTTTGTTACAATGTAAAGTAGTGAGTGTACAGCTTGTATAACAGTGTAAATTTGCTGTCCCCTCAAAATAACTCAACACACAGTCATTAACCGCTGGCCACAAAAGTGAGTACACCCCTAAGTGAAAATATCCAAATTGGGCCCAAAGTGTCAATATTTTGCGTGGCCACCATTATTTTCCAGCACTGCCTTAACCCTCTTGGGCATGGAGTTCACAAGAGATTCACTGGAGTCTCTTCCACTCCTCCATGACGACATCATGGAGCTGGTGGATGTTAGAGACCTTGCGCTCCTCCACCTTCCATTTGAGGATGCCCCACAGATGCTCAATAGGGTTTAGGTCTGGAGACATGTCCATCACCCTCACCCTCAGCTTCTTTAGCAAGGCAGTGGTCATCTTGGAGGTGTGTTTGGGGTCGTTCTCATGTTGGAATACTGCCCTGCGGCCCAGTCTCCGAATGGAGGGGATCATGCTCTGTTCATTCATGGATCCCTCAATGAACTGTAGCTCCCCAGTGACGGCGGCACTCACGCAGCCCCAGACCATGACACTCCCACCACCATGCTTGACTGTAGGCAAGACACACTTGTCTTTGTACTCCTCACCTCGTTGCCGCCACACACGCTTGACACCATCTGAACCAAATAAGTTTAAATAGGTCTCATCAGACCACAGGACATGGTTCCAGTAATCCATGTCCTTAGTCTGCTTGTCTTCAGCAAACTGTTTGCGGGCTTTCTTGTGCATCATCTTTAGAAGAGGCTTCCTTCTGGGACGACAGTCATGCAGACCAATTTGATGCAGTGTGCGGTGTATTGTCTGAGCACCGACAGGCTGACCCCCCACCCCTTCAACCTCTGCAGCAATGCTGGCTGCACTCATACGTCTATTTCCCAAACACAGCCTCTGGATATGATGCTGAGCACATGCACTCAACTTCTTTGGTCGACCTTGGCGAGGCCTGTTCTGAGTGGAACCTGTCTTGTTAAGCTGCTGTATTGTCTTGGCCACCGTGCTGCAGCTCAGTTTCAGGGTCTTGGCAATCTTCTTATAGCCTACGCCATCTTTATGTAGAGCAACAATTCTTTTTTTCAGATCCTCAGAGAGTTCTTTGCCATGAGGTGCCATGCTGAACTTCCAGTGACCAGTATGAGAGAGTGAGAGAGATAACACCAAATTTAATACACCTGCTCCCCATTCATACCTGAGACCTTGTAACACTGAGTCACATGACACCGGGGAGAGAAAATGGCTAATTGGTCCAAAATTTGGATATTTTCACTTAGGGGTGTACTGTGGCCAGTGGTTTACACATTAATGGCTGTGTGTTGAGTTATTTTGAGGGGACAGCAAATTTACACTTTTATACAAGCTGTACACTCATTACTTTACATTGTAGCAAAGTGTCATTTCTTCAGTGTTGTCACATGAAAAGATATAAAAAAATATTTACAAAAATGTGATTTATGTTTTATGGTCCCTTGTGTTTATTCTTTTCATTTCTTCACCAGGCATGCTGCTACAGACAACTGTAATGTACATTGTTCATTGTGAGAATAAGTGTTCATAGAAACTCATTAAAACAGTATTGAGAAGAAAAGATATTGTTTGCTGACATGCATTTGTTGTACGGTATATAATTATATTCTTTCAGCAATACTGCTGTAATAGTCCTATTGCTGTTTCTTACCATATTAAATGAATCTGAACCAGTCTCTGAACCAAAAAGTTTAATGAACGTGACTCTTCTTGACTGTCCAACTTTATTTTCTGTGCAGGTTCAAACACAGTCAGTCACATGATGAACATCTCAATGGAAACTAACAAAACTCCAACATGTAATGTGAACAGTTTGCAGGGAGATAAAGTGCTGCCTTATGATGTTGCAATCAATGCCATCCAATTTCTGTTCGGTCTTCCTACACACTCCTACATTGTGTGGCTCATTGTCAGAGGAAGAAGAACAGGAATTGCATCTGAATTCTTCACTCTGAACATCTCTGTTTGTGAGATTATGTTATGTCTGCGCTCATTGTCTGCTTCAATGCTCAATATATTTCCAAGGCTCTGGACCATTGTGATGTTTTTATCAGGATTTGTCATCACCGGCCGTTTCTTTTATTGTCTGATGTGTGTTGAGCGTTACCTGGCAGTGGTTCATCCTGTAACCTTTCTGAAGTTCAAACCTCTCAGATACAAAGTTGCATGTTCCATTTTGACCTGGCTGATGATTGCTCTCTATTGTGTGTTTTCTCTGGTTACACGCAACTGTTTTACCAAAACTTTTATTTACTTTTACATAATACAGTTCTTATTCTTCATCTCCATAAACCTGTTCTGCTGTGTGGCTGTTCTCAGAGCTCTGAAGCAGTCAGGACCAGGAGAGAGAAGGAGAGAGAGAGAAGAGGAAAACCACATGAAGAGAAGAGCGTTTCATCTCATTCTAATAACTACTGGGACTTTACTAATCATGCATGTTCCGAGTTTATTTGTGACTTTACAAAATATTCTACCAATGCAGAGAATTCCACAACTGGATTCATTAGGTCGCACATCTTTCTTTCTGCCTGGTTTTGTGCAACCTTTTCTCTACATTCACAGAGTTGGCAAACTGCCCTTCTGTAGGTCTCTGTAATTGACATAACCCTCGTCATTTATTATCTTACTACTTCAACAGCACTTCACAAAAAGTAGTTGGTGGGTAACAGATGTCATAACACATCTTGTTCATTGTTTGTTCTTTTCAATAAAAACAAATGTCATCTGTGCTGATTTCCATGGAGCTGCCATAAATGTCAAACTTCTATCTATGATATAAATGGCATGAAAATGTTTTTGCCAGCAGAATGAACAGACAGAATAGAGATAGAAGACATGTGTTTAACTTATATAACTATATTTTAATATATTTAATATGCACTCTTAGAAGGAAAGGTTTAATATAGAACTTTAAAAGGGTCACCATAATGGGGTCATTTTATGGATTTAGTTTTAATTAATTTTCTTTATTCTTTTTTAATTTTAATGACATTTTTATGAATTAAGCAACTCATAAAAATACTAAGAAAACAATTTAATAACCCATTAAACATGAAAGTATTATGCAATAATTTAAGACCTTAATCCTTAAATGGCTGCCACCACAATTCGGATCTGTTGGATTAACATCACCTAAATTCACCAATTTCTCCTGAAATACATAAAAGTAAGGCACTGGTGAACTGGGGAAAGAACAAAGTAAACTTTATAGTTATATGGTAAAAAGGTTTTAATTTATTAACACTCAAAAGCTATTATTTGAAATTAATGTAATTAAATCATGGAAAGGATTTCCGCGTGATTAAATGGCTTTGTTTCAGCAGTAAGCACTTTTGTTAGGCTAACTTAAATTGCATAGATTGGATCAACTTAAGTAAATGAGTTGGTCCAAAACATTGCAAATTAGTTGGGCTGACACTATTAAATTAAGCTGTGCCCAATCATAGTAAATAAGTTGAATCAACCTTAATAAATGAAGTTGACCTAACATAAGTATATTAAATTGGAATAACAGAATTGCATAATGCTGAAATAAAGCAACTTAATCATGTGGAAATCCTTTCCATGATTTTTTTTTATGTTCGTTCAAAGAGTTATTTTTTTTTTGAGTGTACACAATATCTGATATAAAACACGTTGTCAAATTTTAACTGAAGAAATTATTATTATTATTGATTTCCATAAACATCAGTGTGTATTTAACAAAAAGTATGTTTGGCTAGTAGCCTATTTAATGTCTATTTAAATGTCTGAAACTTAAAATAAACTTTATATGGTTGAAAACACTGAATAGTTGTGATATTAAAAAAGCCCTGAGTGTGTCCACCTCTGGCTCAGCACCAGCCAAAGCAGAAAAGCATGTTTGAATTTAGCAGGGAAAGTTTTGATCATACCGATGTTGTGGTACAGTTCAAAGGGTTCAAGTCACGCTCCTTTTGGGTGTGGAGAGTAGACAAATTAAACCTGTGGGGGGCACAAATCAGATCTGAGGGGGCAATGTCCCCTTGGAGCCGGGCCTGATCTATTTATTTACTTTATAAAGAGCTATAGTGTCCTGCTATTGTTCTTTACTTAGGAAATATATGCGTGTACTTATTTAACAAAAAACATTACAAACAAAATTATCTCATATTTTTTGTTTGTTTGTGGTTTTGCATTTTCATTTCAGCAACAACGCTGCATACTTATGTGCCTGTAACTATATTACATGGAAATATCATTATATAATATAATGCTGAACAGGCGTATTCAAATAATCATAAATGTCTTTATATCTTCTTTCAAGTGTATTGTGGTATAATGTGTGATGGTAATGGAATACTGAAATCGGGGGAACTTGTAAAGATGTATGTTCAACCTTACAAAATCTGTCAGCTAACCACAATTCAGTCACAAAACTTTTTATTGCAAAACTATGCTTACTATGAAGTTTTTCAACTGTTAATGAAGTAATTCTTTTCTCATCTTCACATGATTAGTTCTATAATATAATATGACACTCAAACAAAGCATCACAGGTCTTTTTGAAATGGATGTCCACTCAATGCGCTCATACATAATATTTGCCTAGATTCATGATGGATTCATGATTGATGACTGCTCTCTATTGTGTGTTTTCTCTGGTGCTGTATTCATTGACAACACATTCAGCAGTGAATCTAGAGTCAGAACTGCGTTATTCATCTTACAAGGCAGAGACTGAAGATTTGATCATCAAAATTCAGGTATACCTACCTTCTTTGGTGAATGTCTAATGTTTTGACTAAAGTATTAAATATGGCTGTTTATTATATATTATAATATTATATATTATCTCAAGGTGGTAAAAGTAGTATGTGACAGTATGGTTTATATACAGTTTGCTTTTCAGGAGTGTTTGAATGAAACATATAATAATGGTCATCACTTGTCCAGATGAGAAAGCCACTATAATGAAAATATTTTATTTTATTTTTGCTTATTATTTATTAAACTTGGAAATATAAGCAATTCAGGAGGATCTTTATGTTTTTTTTTATGTTTTGTGCAGGTTCAAACACAGTCAGTCACGTGATGAACATCTCAATGGAAACTGACAAAACTCCAACATGTAACATGACCATGCAAGCAGCTAAAATGATGCCATATGATTCTGCAATATATGCCATCCAATTCTTGTTCGGTCTTCCTACACACTCCTACATTGTGTGGCTCATTGTCAGAGGAAGAAGAACAGGAATTGCATCTGAATTCTTCACTCTGAACATCTCTGTTTGTGAGATTATGTTATGTCTGCGCTCATTGTCTGCTTCAATGCTCAGCGTATTTCCAAGGCTCTGGACCATTGTGATGTTTTTATCAGGATTTGTCATCACCGGCCGTTTCTTTTATTGTCTGATGTGTGTTGAGCGTTACCTGGCAGTGGTTCATCCTGTAACCTTTCTGAAGTTCAAACCTCTCAGATACAAAGTTGCATGTTCCATTTTGACCTGGCTGATGATTGCTCTCTATTGTGTGTTTTCTCTGGTTACACTCAACTGTTTTATCAAAACTTTTACATACTTTTACATAATACAGTTCTTATTCTTCACCTCCATAAACCTGTTCTGCTGTGTGGCTGCTCTCAGAGCTCTGAAGCAGTCAGGGCCAGGAGAGAGAGGGAGAGAGAGAGAGGAGGAAAACCACATGAAGAGAAGAGCGTTTCATCTCATTCTAATAACTACTGGGACTTTACTAATCATGCATGTTCCGAGTTTATTTGTGTCTTTTCAATATATTCTGCCAATGCAGAGAATTCCACAAGTGGATTCATTAAGTCTCACATGTTTCCTTCTGCCTGGTTTTGTGCAACCTTTTCTCTACATTCACAGAGTTGGCAAACTGCCCTTCTGTAGGTCTCTGTAATTGACTTAACCCTCGTCATTTATTATCTTACTACTTCAACAGCACTTCACAAAAAGTAGTTGGTGGGTAACAGATGTCATAACACATCTTGTTCATTGTTTGTTCTTCTCAATAAAAACAAATGTCATGTGCGCTGATTTCCATGGAGCTGCCATAAATGTCAATCTTCCCTATATGATATAAATGGCATGAAAATGTTTTTGCCAGCAGAATGAACAGACATATAGAAGACATATGTTTAACGTATATAACTATATTTTAATCAGTGTCTCATGATCCGCTCTTGTTCACAACATGAAATTTCTCTGTACTGTACTATACTATATGTGTTGGTAGCCGTTAAAGAAAACTTAGTTTCATACTTATGTTTAAATAGTCCTATGTTATGTTTTAAATTCATCTATTTGATTACGAAAAGTGAATAGCATGAGTAAGATGCATCATAAGATGTTCAATATATCGGGAGACATGTAGTGGGTCGGACATGAATTTGACCACTTCATTAAGTTTTTTGTCTTGTAGAAAGCCTTTCTTTAAAGTGAATTTCATTTTGTAAAAATTGTATCTTCATTCTAATCAATGTTTCATCAACCAATTGCCTGGATTTAATAAATAAGAAGCAGACAATATAATCATGACATGCAAATAATTCATTTAATAAAATAAATTAAGTCAATAAATGTGCTCACGTTGCATAATAAACATAACATTTTTAAGCACACTACACTTAAAAAATATTATGTAACAGGGAAAAATTCAAATGATTTGTATTTACTCAAAGAAATTTTGTCAGTTTTACTTGAATTTCTTTTGTTCATACAACTAAATTGTACAAATGACTCAATATAGTTGACACTTGAATAATATATAATAATATATTGACACTTCTTTTTTAAGTAAATCCAACAATTAATTTTTTTGAGTGAAGGTCTTCACAGGGAAGTCTGTCTCTAGGGCTTGTCTAGTTGTCATGATCTCCATTGACATGCAGGGAAATTGTGGTCGCCATAGGCGCAGGTCTGGTCTGGATACTGACCAGATCTACTGTAGCTGACTACGGTAACCTTGGAATAAGGAAAGAGACTAATATAAGCGTAGATGCCATTCTTCTTATGATGTAACAAGTACATCGGGTGTCATGGGAAGAATTCTAGTTGACCGGTTCTAGTTGACCTAATTTAAGTTTGTTTTTTGCAGTGTTCTCTGAATAAGTAATCATATACAGCTTGTCACTGAAATGAATATGCAAAACCACAAAGAAACAAAAAATTATGAGACAATTTTTATATATATACGATTTTTTATTTGTTAAATGAGCACACACATATTTAACAACAATAGCAGGACACTGTAGCTCTTTATAAAGTAAATAAATAAATGAATAGCGAGTACACTCTTAGAAAAAAGGTTCTATATAGAACTCCATAGGATAGGGATTATAGGGTTATTTCATTTTGGAACATCTTTTATACCAAAAGGGTTCTATATTAGAAGAAATGGATTAAATAATTGCATAATACTTTCATGTTTCATGGTTTATTATATTTTTTATAGTGATATTTTTTTACAAGCTGCTTAATTCATAAAAATGTAATTAAAATGCAAAATGAATAATAATAATAAAAATATCTATAAAATGAGCCTATTATGGTAACCCCTTCTATAAAGAAAGTTCTAAAAAAAAGTGTCTATTTACATATATTAAAATATAGTTATATAAATTAAACATATTTGTCTTCTATATATGTCTGTTCATACCTGCTGGAGAAAACATTTTCATGCCATTTATATCATATAGGGAAGATTGACATTTATGGCAGCTCCATGGAAATCAGCGCACATGACATTTGTATATATTGAGAAGAACAAACAATGAACAAGATGTGTTATGACATCTGTTACCCACCAACTACTTTTTGTGAAGTGCTGTTGAAGTAGTAAGATAATAAATGACGAGGGTTAAGTCAATTACAGAGACCTACAGAAGGGCAGTTTGCCAACTCTGTGAATGTAGAGAAAAGGTTGCACAAAACCAGGCAGAAAGAAAGATGTGCGACCTAATGAATCCAGTTGTGGAATTCTCTGCATTGGTAGAATATTTTGTAAAGTCACAAATAAACTCGGAACATGCATGATTAGTAAAGTCCCAGTAGTTATTAGAATGAGATGAAACGCTCTTCTCTTCATGTGGTTTTCCTCTTCTCTCTCTCTCCCTCTCTCTCCTGGCCCTGACTGCTTCAGAGCTCTGAGAGCAGCCACACAGCAGAACAGGTTTATGGAGGTGAAGAATAAGAACTGTATTATGTAAAAGTATGTAAAAGTTTTGGTAAAACATTTGCGTGTAACCAGAGAAAACACACAATAGAGAGCAATCATCAGCCAGGTCAAAATGGAACATGCAACTTTGTATCTGAGAGGTTTGAACTTCAGAAAGGTTACAGGATGAACCACTGCCAGGTAACGCTCAACACACATCAGACAATAAAAGAAACGGCCGGTGATGACAAATCCTGATAAAAACATCACAATGGTCCAGAGCCTTGGAAATATATTGAGCATTGAAGCAGACAATGAGCGCAGACATAACATAATCTCACAAACAGAGATGTTCAGAGTGAAGAATTCAGATGCAATTCCTGTTCTTCTTCCTCTGACAATGAGCCACACAATGGAGGAGTGTGTAGGAAGACCGAACAGGAATTGGATGGCATTGATTGCAACATCATAAGGCAGCAATTTTTTATCTCCCTGCAAACTGTTCATGTTACATGTTGGAGTTTTGTTAGTTTCCATTGAGATGTTCATCATGTGACTGACTGTGTTTGAACCTGCACAGAAAATAAAGTTGGACAATCAAGAAGAGTCACGTTCATCAAACTTTTTGGTTCAGAGACTGGTTCAGAATCATATAATATAGTGAAAAACAGCAATATTGCTGAAAGAATATGATCATATACTGTACAGCAAATGCATGTCAGAAAACAATATCTTTTCTTCTAAATACTGTTTTTAATGAGTTTCTATGAACACTTATTCTCACAATGAACAATGTACATTAAAGTGGTCTAACAGCTTGCCTGGTGAAGAAATGAAAAGAATAAAACACAAGGGACCATAAAATATAAATCATATAATAACACAAACTTGCACACTGAGAGTGCAAGTTAGCAATAAAACACAATTAACATCGACAATAGACTTGCTGTAATATAGGGTTATGCACATCAAAATATATCAAGTTTGATCTTCCTGAATTGTTCATATTAACATGTTTAATAAATAATAAGCAAACAAAATCTTAAAATATTTTGATTATAGTGGCTTTCCCATCAGGATAAGTGATGACCATTATAATATGAGTCTCATTCAAACACTCCCGAAAAGCAAACTGTATTAAAAAAAATAATAATAAATAAATAAATAAATACTGTCACATACTACTTTTACCACCTTGAGATAATATATAATATTATAATATATAACATATAATAAACAGCCATATTTAATACATCAGTCAAAACATTAGACATTTATCAAAAAAGTTAGGTATACCTGAATTTTGATGATCAAATCTTCAGTCTCTGCCTCTGACTCTAGATTCACTGCTGAATGTGTTGTCAATGAATGCTGCAATAAATATTATGCATGAGCGCATTGAGTGGACATCCAGTTCAAAAAGACCCGTGATGCTTTGTGTGTCATATTATAGAACTAATCATGTGAAGATGAGAAAATAATTAATTCGTTAACAGTTCAAAAACTTCATAGTAAGCATAGTTTTACAATAAAAAAGTTTTGTGACTGAATTGTGGTTAGCTGACAGATTTTGTAAGGTTGAACATCTTTACAATTTCCCCCGATTTCAGTATTCCATTACCATCACACATTATACCACAATACACTTGAAAGAAGATATAAAAGACATGTATAACTATTTGAATACGCCTGTTCAGCATTATATTATAAAATTATATTTACATGTAATATATTTACAGGCACATAAGTATACAGCGTTGTTGCTGAAATGAAAATGCAAAACCACAAAACAAACAAAAAATATGAGATATTTTTGTTTGTAATGCTTTTTTGTTAAATAAGTAAATGCATATATTTCCTAATTAAAGAACAATATTAGCAGGACACTATAGCTCTTTATAAAGTAAATAAATAGATCAGGCCCGGCTCCAAGGGGACATTGCCCCCTCAAATCAGTGCTTTTCAGTGTTTTCAGTGTTTTAAAGTTTTAAAGTGTTTTAAAGTTTAAAGTTTTAAAGTGTTATAAAGTTTATTTTAAGTTTCAGACATTTAAATAGACTTTAAATAGGCTACTAGCCAAACATACTTTTTGTTAAATAGACACTGATGTTTATGGAAATCAATAATAATAATTTCTTCAATCAAAACGTGTTTTATATCAGATATTGTGTAGTTAACTATACCGTTTACTCTGTTTTTCCCCAGTTCACCAGTGCCTTACTTTTATGTATTTCAGAAGAAATTGGTGAATTTAGGTGATGTTAATCCAACAGATCCGATTCTCTGAAATGCGTTGGCAGCAATTTAAGTAGTAAATGTATTGCATAATACTTTAATGTTTAATGTTTTTTTTTTTTTCTTGTGACAAAGTATTTATACGAGTTGCTTAATTCATAAAAAATGTAATTAAAATGTAAAAAAAATTCAAAAAGAATCAAATAAATTAATTAAAACTTAATCCATAAAAGGACCCCATGGTGACCCCTTTACATTTCTCTCCTTTTCTACTAAGAGTGCATATTAAATATATTAAAATCATTGATGGGAATAACGGCATTATAAATAAACTGCATTACTAACGGCGTTACTTTTTTTCAGTACTGAGTAATCAAACTGTAACGAAGGGAGACTCACAGGCAGGGATCCAAATGCAGCGTTTATTAAAGTTAAGCGTGGTCATACAGGCAGGGTAAACCAGGGGCAAACAGGAACAGCAGAGGGTAGACAGAATCGTAATCTAGGTACAGGCAAAGGTCAGGACTGGCAGATAACATACACAGGTCGGTATACAAAGCAAGGGTCAGAGGTAGGCAGCACAGGATCGTCAAACAGGAAACAGGCAGGAACGGCAACAGGCAGACAGACAGAATAATAACGCTTAGAAATGTCACTCTGGGTAATCAAGACTTCGCCGTGTCCTTTATAGTCCAGGTAATGCGTATCAGCTGGGTGTGGTGATTAGTGTGGAGTGTGCATGACTGTATGTGGCAACAGGTGATTGGTGGAGTGAGTGCATGTGATTGACAGGGAGGATTATGGGAAATGGAGTCCGGAGTGAACAGGAACAGACTGTGATCGTGACACAAACTAATTACTTTTTTTCCCGTTACAGCTCCGTTACCATTACTGACAAAACATCCTGTGTTACTATAATTGAGCTCACTGATGTGGTTTTCATCTGAGTAGCTCTCCCTCAGCCATAGGACCTGCAAAGTTTTATCTCTGCTGTTTGTTGGGGTTAGTGATACACAAATATAATTTTAAACTGATAATAACATACAATGCTGCGTGTGTATGTGTGTGTGTCTGTGAGCATGCGAGCGGAGCACGAGCTCAAACCAGAATACCCTTTGTGACATGCTGGATTGAAAATATGTGAAATAATTTTTTCTAGTTGACTAGTAGTTTTTCATTTAAGCCATTAGTTGACTAATCACATTTATATTAATTTAATTTCTTAAATACTGGAGAGAATAAACCATAATAATGAGCTTTTACGTATAATAGGCTATAAAGCACTCAAGCGCACACATAAAGCTTGAGTGCTTTATGCGTGTGCATGATTATGAATGTGACAAAAACAGCAAGGAGACATTTTAATTGTTTATTAATAAAGAAATGTTTTCTGAACCATTGTCGGCTGCAAAGATGAATTGACATTACTGACTCTCATCAACTCCACATAGGCTACTGGACGTGAATGCACATTTCATTTGGATTATGTAATCAGAGTAGCCTATTTCTGTTGGTTTTGTTTTAAAGTAGATATTTCAAGCTTTCTATAGATATTTTTCTCATGTCTGCGAGGCAAGCAGCCTATACGCTGAGTTTTGGTTCATTTAGCCTATAAGACGCGCTGCAATTCACGTGCCAGTTATCGCGCCGGCGCCTCAAAATGCACTCAAATAACTAATTGAACAAATTCAATTGAATTGAGAGAATTCCATTCTAATCATGTATATATGAGGCTCACATAATGGGTCTCATTCATGAAACATTCGTAAATATATTAGTAAATATGTGAGAGATTTGCACGTAAAGAGACCTTCCCGAAAACTCTTCTCCTGATTCACAAATACTTCGTAAACGTCAGAAGTGATAGTGAAATGTGTGTGTGTGTTAATGAATTCCAATCAGTCGTAAATGGGACGCGCGTGCATGCTCATTCTCAATTACCATAAATCCCGCCCATTAAATCCGACTGACAACTATATATGGGCATCATATTATGACACCATTTTAAGGATTTCAACATGTCTTCTCAAAAGCGAATGAAAAAGATAAATTTCTCAGATGCAGAAATTGAAGTTTTATTATCAGAAGTTCATTCAAAACACCACATTTTAAGCGTACATATATAGTGGCGTATCAGGCCCTCAAAAAAGGAAGCTTGGCAACAGATGCTGTTAATGGAGTTTCATCTGTTAACCAATGAACAGTCCCAGTTTCGCGCACACAGTCCCAGAAGTGAAAAGAAAATGGTTCGACATGAAGCTTGACTGCAAAAAACGAATTAGTTCACTTCGAAAAAAAATCGTATTCAAACTGGAGGAGGACCACTATCACCATCGAGCATATCTACATTATACATTAGAATTACTATATATAATATTTTTTTCAAAATGCTGTGTAAATATGTACCCGAATAAGGTGAATTAAAATGCAGCCTTATTAATGAGCAAAACGTTTGGATGTTAAACGCACTATTTACGCGTGGCTGGGAGCAGGTGTAGATTTCTTTCGTACCAACTAACATTTGGAAAATACGAACATTTTAATGAATCCGAAAATTTACGCCAGAACCACTTTATACACGATTTACACAAAAATTTGTTCTGCTCGTGTTTCTTGAATGAGACCCAATGATTGCAGAAACTCCTCTAAATGTCCAACATAACTGAACATTAACACTAACATAAACTAACAACATCTTTCCCTTTACTGAAAAACTCATAAAATAACATTTTAATCCCTAAATTTACTCTCCTAATCAGACCCTTGCAAAGAATGCTGGGAACTATGGATCCACTGCCCAGTTAGTTATGTCAACATTAATTTGTGTGTTTCACTTTACTGAACAAACACTTAAAGCTGACAATACTCATTTTTAGTAGAAACAACTCAGTTAAAATAAGTTCAAGTAGTTACATGAGTTTTTTAAGTACTGTGAACAAGGGTTGTTCAAGTGAAACTAACAACTGTGAATGTTTTTTTTTTTTTTTTTTTTTTTGATTGCTGTTGACTATAGACAGGAATGGAGACAAAACAAGGAGTAGAACACATGAATATGGAGGCAAGAGATATGATATAATGACATCATTATCAAGTACTTTTAAATATGAATACGTAAACATTTGTGAATCAGTGATTACCTAACGATTAAAGGGATAGTTCACCCAAAAATGAAAATTTGATGTTTATCAGCTTACCCCCAGTGCATCCAAGATGTAGGTGACATCCAGACAAATCCAAATGAAACCCTGCGGCTCGTGACGACACATTAATGTCCTAAGACACGAAACGATCGGTTTGTGAGAGAAACCGAACAGTATTTATATAATTTTTTACCTCTAATACACCACTATGTCCAACTCCGTTCAGCTTCCTGCTAGTGAGGTCAAAAAACGCGCTCTGAAGACGGAAGTGATGTCTCGCCCATATACTTCAATGAGCGCGAGACATCACTTCCGTTGTCAGAGCGCGATCTGACCTCACTCACCGGAAGCTGAACGGAGTTGGACATAGTGGTGTATTAGAGGTAAAAAATGATATAAATACTGTTCGGTTTCTCACACAAACCGATCGTTTCGTGTCTTAGGACATTAATGTGTCGTCATGAGCCGCAGGGTTTCATTTGGATTTGTCTAAGCAAGGTTTATTCACTCTTATAGATGAAGTTCCCATCTACTGCAATTATTTGAATGACAGAGGGCAGCGGTTGCAGTTAAAAATCATCATTTGTGATCGACTGAAGAAAAAATGTCACCTACATCTTGGATGCACTGGGGGTAAGCAGATAAACATCAAATTTTCATTTTTGTGTGAACTATCCCTTTAATACAAAATGTTTAGATATGCGGAATTTAGCAGACATTCTTATCTAGGTACTTGTTTGCTTTTAATCTGCCCGCTACCACAATTTAGTCACTTTAATAGACTTTTTAACTTTTCACTATAAAGCTAAACTGATCCTTATCCCATCTCTGAAGTCATGTGATCACAGCATAAAATAGTTTTATGTTCGCAGTTCTATGATCTATGAGATTAACACTCATAAATCACTATATGCATATTCAAATTTGCATACAGTCATATAAAGTGCAGTGTTGTAGATTCAGAGTGAGAACTGCACTGATCACCATAGACAGCAGGAAATTTCATGTGACTATTACTATTCTGGTAACCAATCTTTCTTCAAAATTGTATTTTTACAGCATTTACAAACAACATATGTTGTGATAAAATTGTGAAATCTATAGTTAGATTATATATCACATCATATCAAATAAATAAACTAATAATTAATAAAACCTTAATATCAGATGCTGGGTCAAGATAGGTGTTTACAAACATTGTTTGTCATTAAAAGTTTGATGAATGTGTTTTTATATTCTAGAATGATATTTTGTTTTCTGCAGATTAAAGTCTGAATTTATTACTTATTTTTTTGTTCAGGTAAATGCAAAGACATTTACATGATGAACATCTCAAATGAAGCACCACCAACAAATGGGTCATGTAACATAACTGACTTATACATATATTATCACATTCCTCCCTATGGTGTTGTGGTACATGTCTTCAATATCCTGTTCGGTCTTCCTACACACTTGTATATTCTGTGGCTCATTGTTCAAGGGACAGGAAGAGGAATTGCATCTGAATTCTTCACTCTGAACATCTCTGTTTGTGAGATTATGTTATGTCTGCGCTCACTGAGCTCTGTTCTTGGGAATGTATCTCCAAAGCTATGGACTGTTATGATGTTTTTATCAGGGTTTGCCATTACTGGCCGTTTCTTTCAGTGTCTGGTGTGTGTTGAGCGTTACCTGGCAGTGGTTCATCCTGTAACCTTTCTGAAGTACAAACCTCTCAGATACAGAGTCGCATGCTCAGTTGTTACCTGGATAATGATCATTATATGTTGTGTGTTTTCTCAGGAACTTGTAAACCCGTGTTTTATGCACATTTTTAAATACATGTACCTGTCACAATACATAATCTTCCTCTTCATAGACCTGTTCTGCTGTGTGGCTGTTCTCAGAGCTTTGAAGCAGTCAGGACCAGGAGAGAGAAGGAGAGAGAGAGAGGAGGAAAACCACATGAAGAGAAGAGCGTTTTATCTAATTCTAATAACGACTGTGACTTTAGTAATCACTTACGTTCCCAGTTCAATTTCAGCATTACAGTATATTCTGTCAATTCCTGCTAGCCAGGAACTGGATTCAATGACTCTTACATCTTTCTTTCTGCCTGGTTTTGTTCAGCCGCTTCTCTTCATTCACAGGGTTGGCAAACTGCCCTTTTGTAGGTCTCCATAGTTGATAGTCATTTATAACTCAATTTTTGGCTGCTGGATAAAGAATGTCATATCATGTCATGTTCATTGTTTGTGTAGTCCAATAAAAACAATCACCCTATGTTCCTATTTTCAAAAAGCTGCCATAAAGATGCCAGTCTTCTCTGTATGATATTCACATCTTATGAAAATGAGTTGCCGTGTAAATGTGTCACTGTTTATATTTTGTTTGTTCATAAATATTATTAAGAGCCATCACTTCATATTTATAGATAAGTGAAGAAACTTAAATTTACTCACTCTCATGTTGTTCCAAACCTGTAGAATTTCATTCTTGTGTTGAACACAAAAGAAGATATTTTGAAGAATGTTGGGAACCAAAGAGATGATGGGCCCTATTAACTTCCATAGTATGTAATATATATTTCCCACACTATGGAAGTCAGTGGGGTCCATCAACAGTTTGGTTACCCATATGGATGTATTGAATGTTTTTACAATGTGGTGAGAAATAAATATTTTCATCAATGTGCAGTATACACAGCAAAATCCCCAGAGTTAAATCAACTCTGCTCAGAGTACATTTGGTCCCTCTCTAAATAGTGTTAAAATAACTAAGCAATAGCTGAGATAATTAAGCAATTAAGTGATGATTGGACGTTAATGATGAACACCTGCTCTTAACAAGCAGAATCACTGAAGAAAAGAGAAACACAAGAACTACAAGTGACTTCAGCCAAAACCATTTAATTGAAATCAATCAGAATGTATGAACCATGTGTGTTCCATAAGTTGGGTTTTGTTAAATTAATGTAAAGTTTTGAATGAAGTGTTTATTTTGCAAAAGAACTGAGGTGTTCTGCTACTTGTGTGTGTGGATCTGTGAATTGTGTGTAGTGTTTTGACAAAATGAGACTTGTTTTTAAAAATTGTGATTAAGCAATCGTAAAAAACTGTAAATATGTAAAAAATTGTGAATCAATGATTACCTAATGATTAATATAAAGTGATATGTTTAGATATGCAGACTTTAGCAGACATTTTTATCTGGGTACTTATTTGCTTCAAAATCTGCCAGCTACCCACAATTTAATCACTTTAATAGACTTTTTAACTTTTCACTATAAAGCTAAACTGATCCTTATGCCATCTGAAGTCATGTGATCAGAGCATAAAATAGTTTTATGTTCGCAGTTCTACGATCTATGAGATTAACACTCATAAATCACTATATGCATATTCAAATTTGCATACAGTCATATAAAGTGCAGTGTTGTAGATTCAGAGTGAGAACTGCACTGATCACCTTCCTAGACAGCAGGAAATTTCATGTGACTATTACTATTCTGGTAACCAATCTTTCTTCAAAATTGTATTTTTACAGCATTTACAAACAAAATATGTTGTGATAAAACTGTGAAATCTATAGTTAGATTATATATATCATATCATATAAAATCATATCATATAATAAACTAATACTTAACTAATATATTCTAATCAATAAAACCTTAATATCAGATGCTGAGTCAAGATAGGTGTTTACAAAATTCACTGTAAACCGTAATGCTCAAAATACTTAATTGGTTTGAGGAGGACAAACTTAAACTGAACAAATTAGTTCAGTTAAATTAACTTCTATGAGTATTTAGAATTCACAGCACTGACATATTTCAAGTAAACTGAACTGTTTCATTGTTTTGAGGTGTATGAACTCATTTATTTTAATTTAGACTAACTTAAGTTTAACTGAAACTGGACTGGGGTTTCCATTTCCCAGTATGCTTTGCCCATGACACTCGAAAGTGAGAGTAAATGCTAAAATTAAGTGTTATATAATGTTTTTTGCACAAGATTAGTGGTAAGGGAGATTATGCTAATTTAGAAGAGTTTCTGTTAATGTGGGTTTTTGGAGAGTTATCATGGTGACAAGTTGGTTTGAGAGCAGGCAAGTTACATGTTTTAAGTTGCTACTCATTCAGTAAGTGCTATACCATGCTATTGTTAACATGTTAGAAAATTAGCAAGTTGGTATTTTTTGTATTTTCTTAGGGTTTACAGTGAAGTAAATAACTCTAAATAACAAAATATTTTATGTTAATTGCTATCAAATATGTATATGTTAGCTAACTCAGTACTTCAAGTTAGAAACAATTAACATGCATGAGTACTACAAACTCAAAACTTGATAGTTCTGCTTACTTAAAATTGGGAACATCATAACTCAACTTATTTGGGTTTACAGTGTTTGTTTTGTCATTTTTGTCATTAAATTGTGTTTTTATATTCTAGAATAATATTTAGTTTAAAGCCTGATTTTATTACTTATGTTTTGTTCAGGTGAATGCAAAGACATTTACATGATGAACATCTCAAATGAAGCACCACCAACAAATGGGGCATGTAACATAACTGACTTATACATATATTATCACATTTCACCCTATGATGTTGTAGTACATGTTTTCAATATCCTATTCGGTCTTCCTACACACTCCTATATTCTGTGGCTCATTGTTCAAGGGACAGGAAGAGGAATTGCATCTGAATTCTTCACTCTGAACATCTCTGTTTGTGAGATTATGTTATGTCTGCGCTCACTGAGCTCTGTTCTTGGGAATGTATTTCCAAAGCTATGGACTGTTATGATGTTTTTATCAGGGTTTGTCATCACTGGCCGTTTCTTTCAGTGTCTGGTGTGTGTTGAGCGTTACCTGGCAGTGGTTCATCCTGTAACCTTTCTGAAGTACAAACCTCTCAGATACAGAGTCGCATGCTCAGTTGTTACCTGGATAATGATCATTATATGTTGTGTGTTTTCTCTGGAACTTGTAAACCCGTGTTTTATGCACATTTTTAAATGCATGTACCTGTCACAATACATAATCTTCCTCTCCATAAATCTGTTCTGCTGTGTGGCTGTTCTCAGAGCTCTGAAGCAGTCAGGACCAGGAGAGAGAAGGAGAGAGAGAGAGGAGGAAAACCACATGAAGAGAAGAGCTTTTTATCTCATTCTAATAACGACTGTGACTTTAGTAATCACTTACGTTCCCAGTTCAATCACAGCATTACAGTATATTCTGTCAATTCCTGCTAGCCATGAACTGGAATCAATGACTCTTACATCTTTCTTTCTGCCTGGTTTTGTGCAGCCGCTTCTCTTCATTCACAGGGTTGGCAAACTGCCCTTTTTAGGTCTCCATAGTCATTCATAACTCAATTTTTGGCTGCTGGATAAAGAATGTCATAACATGTTGTGTTCATTGTTTGTGTAGTCCAGTAAAAACAATCACCCTATGTTCCTATTTTCAAAAAGCTGCCATAAAGATGCCAGTCTTCTCTGTATGATATTCACATCTTATGAAAATGAGTTGGTGTGTAAATGTGTCACTGTTTATATTTTGTTCATCCATAAATGTTATTCATATTTATAAATAAGTGACCAAAAATAATTTTGTACAAAATAAGAGCATTTTACTTAGTTTATAACACTTCTCCTGTTGAATTTTGTCTACTTTTCCCTGATTTAGGAAAAAAATAATAATGGATAATGGAAGAACTGAATGAATAATGGAAGAACTGAAGATTTACCTAATCAACTGAAACCAAATCTTGCAAATCTTGCAGAAATTATGATGGTCTTCTTAAAGTTCAACACCTGGTTCAGCTTGTAATTTATAGTGCAAGAAAGAAAACATTCTTCTTTAATTCGTATTGATACATTAGGTAAAATATTTACAGCAATATTTTAATTTAGTAACATCGTTTTTATCTGACACACCTAATGCTTTGTAGGTCTATACAATAACCGGCAATACTTTGATGTAAAAACCTCATAAAAAAATAAATAAAGCTAGAGAGATAATTAAGGCATAACACCTTTTCTTTTTCATTTACAAACCCGATTCCAAAAAAGTTGGGACACTGTACAAATTGTGAATAAAAACAGAATGCAATGATGTGAAAGTTTCAAATTTCAATATTTTATTCAGAATACAACATAGATGACATATCAAATGTTTAAACTTAGAAAATGTATAATTTTAAGGGAAAAATAAGTTGATTTTAAATGTCATGGCATCAACACATCTCAAAAAAGTTGGGACAAGGCCATGTTTACCACTGTGTGGCATCCCCTCTTCTTTTTATTACTAGTCTGCAAATGTCTGGGGACTGAGGAGACAAGTTGCTCAAGTTTAGGAATAGGAATGTTGTCCCATTCTTGTCTAATACAGGCTTATAGTTGCTCAACTGTCTTAGGTCTTCTTTGTCGCATCTTCCTCTTTATGATGTGCCAAATGTTTTCTATGGGTGAAAGATCTATCCAGTGTGGCCACCCGGGCTCCCCCGCAGAAAGCTTGGGGACCGGGGCGGTCAGCACAGGTGAAGCCTTCCGGGGGTAGGGAGGATCTGAGGACCGTCATTATCTCCCGGAAGGCTTCCAAGAAAAGGTCCTGACGCCAGTCATTTGGGACCTTTGGGGGCAGTCCCCTCCGGGGTAATTCAATTATCATCTCGGGCGCCCGTTCTACCCCGGTGCCCTCAGGGGGCCGTCCTGCCAACCCTGCCACCCAGTGTGCGTCAGGGCGCAGCGGTCTCCACCGATCCTCCGAGGGTGATGGAACAAGAAGTTACGACGCTTTTGCAAAAAGGAGCTATAGAGAGGGTTCCTCCTCCCAGCAAAATGTCAGGCTTTTACAGCCGCTACTTCATTGTTCCAAAGAAGGATGGAGGGTTGCGTCCGATCATAGATTTACGTGTGTTAAATCGATCTGTAAAAAAAGTTGAAGTTCAAAATGCTCACACTCAGATTATCCCACAGATCAGGTCCGAGGACTGGTTTGTGGCAATAGATCTGAAAGACGCTTATTTCCATGTATCCATCCATCCTTCTCACAGGAAGTTCCTCAGGTTCGCTTTCAGGGGCGAAGCTTACCAATACAGGGTCCTTCCTTTTCGGCCTATCTTTATCACCCCGCATGTTCACAAAGTGCGTGGATGCAGCGCTGGCTCCGCTGAGACTCCAGGGCATCCGCGTACTGAACTATTTCGACGATTGGTTGATACTAGCTCAAACAGAACGACTAGCAGTTCAACATCGAGATGTTGTTCTGTCACACATAAAGAAGCTTGGGTTGAGACTCAATGCCAAAAAGAGTGTGCTGGTCCCGAGTCAGGTTGCGAATTATCTAGGTGTAATCTGGGATTCCACTACGATGCAGGCGCAATTGACTCCTGCTCGTGTGAATGCCATTCTCGGGGCCGTGAATGGGGTGAAGTTAGGCCAGTGACTCACTGTAAAACAGTTTCAGAGACTGCTGGGTCTGATGGCAGCTGCGTCCAACATTATTACTATTGGCCTTCTGCACATGAGACCCTTACAGTGGTGGCTCAGGACCAAGGGGTTTTCCCCGAGGGGAAATCCTTTTCGTATGATCAAAGTCACGCGGCGATGCCTTCGTGCTCTGGTCATATGGAAAAAGCCTTGGTTCCTGTCCCAAGGACCCGTGTTGGGAACTCGTCGTCGTCGCGTAATGCTAACGACAGATGCTTCCCTCACGGGCTAGGGGGCGAACATGAGTGGTCGCTCAGCTCAGGGTCTCTGGGAGGACCATCAGCTCTCCTGGCACATAAATCGGCTGGAGATGATGCCGGTGTTTCTAGCTCTAAAACACTTCCTCCCAGACCTGAGGGGACACCATGTGTTGGTCCGCACGGACAACACTACGGTGGTCTCATATATAAACCACCAGGGGGGTTTGCGGTCTCGCCTGCTATGCAATCTGGTCAGCCGCATCCTCCTGTGGGCCCAGGGAAAACTCCTTTCAACTGAAAGCAGCATATATTCCCGGGCGGTTGAATGTGGGATCAGACGCTCTGTCGAGGCAGGGCGCGAGGCCGGGGGAATGGAAACTCCACACCGAGGTGGCAGAGTTGATATGGAAAGTCTACGGACGAGCTCAAGTCGATCTATTTGCCACAGAGGAGTCAACTCAGTGCCATCTGTGGTACTCTCTGGAGCACCCAGCACCCCTAGGGCTGGATGCTATGCGACAGACGTGGCCGAGGCTATGTCTGTACGCATTCCCCCCAGTCTCATTGCTCCCGGGAGTTCTGGACAAGGTTCGCCAGGAGAGGGCCGACCTAATACTGGTGGCTCCTTACTGGCCAACAAGAATATGGTTTGCAGACCTAATATCTCTCCTTCACGGCTCTCCAATGGAGCTTCCTCTCAGACAGGATCTCCTGTCACAAGCAGGCGGCACGATTCTCCATCCCCGCCCAGAAATGTGGAAGCTATGGGCCTGGCCTCTGAGGGGGCAAGGCTCATAGAATCTGGTCTCCCAACCGAGGTTGTGGAGACCATCCTTCAATCCAGAGCTCCCTCCAAGAGGAAGCTGTATATGTATAAATGGAAACTGTTTGCCACATGGTGTGGCCAGCGTAATATGGACCCTGTCCACTCTCCTATTAGCTGTGTGCTACAATTCCTTCAGGAAAAATTTTCAGATGGCTTAACCCCTTCAACATTGAAGGTATATATCGCAGCCATCTCGGCTTATCATAATCCTGTAGGGCGCTCCTCGGTGGGTCGAGACCCCCTAGTTATACGCTTCCTCCGTGGTTGAGGCCTTTGGTGCGCACAAAAACTCCGACCTGGGACTTATCTATTGTGCTCCAAGGGTTAGCTGAGGCTCCCTTCGAGCCAATAGAAGAAGTGTCAGATACATTTCTAACACTAAAAACAGTCTTTCTGTTAGCAATTTCTTCCTTGAAAAGGATTGGTGATTTACAAGCGCTGTCAGTCGCTCCATCATGTTTAGAATTTGCGCCTGGTATGATCAAGGCTTTCTTACATACTAGACCGGGCTATGTGCCAAAGGTCCCCACTAGAGTCCCAGGTCCCATTGTACTGGAGGCTTTCTGTCCTCCTCCATTTGAAAATCAGGATCAGGAAAAACGTAATCTGCTTTGCCCTGTAAGGGGCGCTGGATGCCTACACCCACAGAGCTGCCCTGTGGAGAAAAACAGATCAATTATTTGTATGTTACGGGTCCCATAGAAGGGGGGGCCCAGCATCCAAGCAGAGGATGAGCAAGTGGGTGGTCGAGGCCATCTCACTCGCATATAAAGCAGTGGGACAGCCATGTCCCTTAGCCGTTAGAGCTCAATCTACAAGAGGTATGGCCGCTTCTAAAGCTCTTTTGTCAGGAGTGTCACTGGACGACATATGTGGTGCAGCTGGATGGTTAATATAAATTCTACTCCAGGTTCCTTGGTCTTGCAAGATAGCAGCCAGGCACTTGAAGATACGGCGTAGTTGGGACAGCGTTCCCATCACATCATTGACGTAATGTCGATAGTTCCCACGAAAGGGAACGTCTCGGGTTACGAGTGTAACCCCTGTTCCCTGAGTAAGGGAATGAGACGCTATGTCGCGTTGCCGTACCTCCTTCATACCTGGAGCGCTTTGCTTCAGACATATTCCAGAAGCTGGCGTTCTCTGTTTCTGGGTATGCTTTATAGTTTCCTGGTCCGTGACGTCACCCGCCTCTGACGTCACATCTTCTCATTGGTTGGATACAGAGGTGCTTTAAAAACAAAATGCAGGCAATCTTCTAAAAAGATGGCGCTCTAACCGTAAGAGAGATGGCGCTCTAACCGTAATTCTCGTGTGACTACGGACGAGATCAAAGATGGCGGCGTCGCTGTTGTAAATATCCAAACATTCAAGCAGCACAGGATAAACGCTTTTCCCCCCTCCTTTTTTAGTTCATCAGTGATCCAAATATAGTGAAATCGGTTCACAGTAACTGTGGAGAGCATCGAAAACTTGGAACAATTTTTAGACTATTATTTTTACGGACACAACATCATGCCTCAACCACAGAAAAAGCACCCGCGTCGCGAGGATTCAGCAGAGGCCGAGGACAACACTACAACAGTAGAGGTGAGCCTGCTGGAATCCATTAATAATAAACTTGCTATTCTCGAATTGTTACACCAGGACATTAAGGAATTAAAGACCAGCCTTGAATTCAGCCAATCTCAAATTGAAACCCTTCAAAAAGAAAACAACGAATTACAAACTATGATTGCGACGTTAACATCAAAAGTCAACAACCTCACCTCAGAGAATATCAAAATGAAAGAAACTATCCTGGATCTCCAATGCCGTAGCATGCGAGACAATCTGATATTCTCAGGCATACCCGAAACAACGCAAGAAAAAACAGAAGAGACTGTTAAAGAATTTATACATTCCACATTAAAATTACCCATGACAACTGTAAACACAATCTCCTTTCATCGTGTACACCGGATTGGTCAAATAAACACGGATCATAAACGACCTCGTCCAATAATAGTAAAGTTTGAACATTACAAGCATAAAGAACTGGTGAAAAGCAAAGGACGGGAATTACGAGGCACACAGTTCGGGCTGAATGACCAGTTCCCCCGAGAAATCCAAGAACGACGTAAGAAACTAATTCCAATAATGAAGCAGCTACGGAAAGAAGGCAAACGAGCAACACTCAATATAGACAAACTGTATGTAAATGGACAACTCTACAGAGATACTGACACTACCCGGATTTAAATCGACAGCGTAAGACCAACATGTTGCCAAATTAAGTGCATGGGAAAAAAAAAGCCAACGTCCGCATGTCACACTACACAAATAAATGTTTTCTATATATTTCACTTATCTCATTGTTTTTTTTCAACTGTCTAAACTGTGTTTGTTATGTACTAAATGTCATTATTCTAATTCGTCTACTACAGCATATAATGGTACTAAAAGTTTGAAGAATATAGGAAAGGCAGATCTAAAGGGCATTAACAAAAGAAAGTTTAACCCAATGCATGAAACTAGTTAGTTGGAATGTACGGGGCATTAATTCACCAATCAAAAAGGCAAAAATACTAAGTCACCTCAAAAAATTAAAT
Organism: Chanodichthys erythropterus; assembly: GCF_024489055.1. NCBI lineage: Eukaryota > Metazoa > Chordata > Actinopteri > Cypriniformes > Xenocyprididae > Chanodichthys > Chanodichthys erythropterus. The sequence goes on along the minus strand of NC_090242.1, from coordinate 12,853,982 downwards.
GCTGACATATGTCTTCTACAAGAAACTCACTTAACAGACTCTGAACACAAAAAACTCCAAACTTCACAATTTGCACAGATAGTTTTTTCATCTTACAACTCAAAGAAAAGAGGTGTAGCTATCCTCATTAGAAAAAACAAACCAATTATTATTAAAAATAAAATAACTGACATAGAAGGACGATATGTTATCATCAATGTCACTATTAATAATAAAGATATTACAATTGCCAATATTTATGGGCCAAATGAAGACGATGGAAATTTTTTTCACAATGTTTTTTCGTCAATATCTAATTTTTCACAATCTGCAATAATCATAGGAGGAGACTTTAATACAGTTATCGATCCAGTTTTAGACAAATCTAATAATCCAGACTCAACTAAAGCCCGACATACTACAGATATCATTAAACAATATATGACAGAGTATGGACTTAGCGATAACTGGAGACAGAAAAACCCTACAATTAAAGAATATACGTATTTTTCTCCTGTTCATAAAACATATTCACGCATCGATTTCTTTTTAACAAGTAACTCTATTAACTCGGCTGTTTCACACACTACAATCGAACCCATTATAATTTCAGATCATGCGCCAATTACTCTTAGTATTAACTTAAATACTGAAAAAAACACATATAGATGGCGAATGAATTTATCTTTACTTAAAGAACAAGAATTTAATGAATATTTTGAAAAAGAGTGGGCATCCTTTATAGAATTAAACAACACACATAACATATCCGCAACAACACTTTGGGAAACCGCAAAGGTAGTAATGAGAGGGAAGATAATATCTTACTCCACATACAAACAAAGAGAAACAAAAGATCTAGAAAAAAACTTGAAGATAAATTAAAAAGGTTGCACCAGGCATACTTGCAACAACCAAACGAAGCCATATTAACAGAGATAAATCAAATTAAAAGTCAACATGATAATATTACATATAAAAAAATAGAATTTCAAAAACAACGCCTTAGACTCAAACACTTTGAACATAATGACAAAGCGGGAAAATATTTAGCTAACTTGCTTAAAAGAAATAAGGAAAAAACCCTGATACCTGTCATCAAAAATGTTGAAAATAAGATAGTTCATTCTTCACAAGAAATAAATGAAACCTTTCAAACATTTTATAAAAACTTATATAGCAATAATAGAGAAAATTACAATATAGATACCCACCAATTCTTAAATGATATAAATTTACCAAAATTGAATCAAAAGCAGAAAGAAGATTTAGATAAACCACTAACTAGTGACGATTACAAGAAAGCCCTATTATCCCTATCAAACAACAAAGCTCCAGGTATAGATGGTTACCCACCTGAATTCTATAAGCATTTCTGGTCTACCATATCACCACTGTTCATAAAAATGACAGACGAAATCCAAAATAAAACTTTTATTCCATATCACATGAATACCGCATTAATTTCCGTATTGCTCAAACCTAATAAAGATCCCTCATTATGCACAAGTTACAGGCCATTATCACTTATTAATACAGACATCAAAATAATTAGCAAAGCTTTAGCTACACGCTTAGAAACCATTATTTCCGATATCATTCACCCAGACCAAACAGGCTTTATAAAGGGACGCCATGCAGCTAATAATACACGCCGCTTATTTAACATTATGAATATCAGTAAAAAACAAAGCTCCACAATTATTGTTTCACTAGATGCGGAAAAAGCTTTCGATAAAGTAAATTGGAACTTTCTCTTTACAGTACTGCAAAAATTTGGATTTGGAGAATCATTTATTCAATGGATCAAAACATTATACAGCAACCCCAAAGCGTCCGTAATCACAAACGACATTATCTCTCCATCATTCACATTACAACGCGGGACCAGACAGGGATGCCCACTCTCTCCATTACTTTTTGCCATATTTATAGAACCTTTGGCAGCGGCAATAAGACAAAATAATAGTATTTCTGGTTTCACAATAAACACAACTACCCATAAAATATCATTGTATGCAGACGATATTTTACTATATTTACAAAACCCAGAAAAATCACTAACAGAAGTTATCACCCTTATTAATAGATTTTCGAAAATATCGGATTATACTATAAATTGGTCCAAATCTAGTATCTTACCAATAAATAAATCTTTTCAAAGAACAGGGTCTATTAAAAATAATTTCGAAGTGGGTAATATCACTTACTTAGGAATACATATATCCCCTCACTTATCTGAATTATTTAACCTTAACTTTATCCCGTTACTTAAAGCAATCGAGGAAGACTTAAATCGCTGGATGAATCTACCGCTATCTCTCATAGGACGAATTGCAACAGTGAAAATGTCTGTATTACCCAGAATCAATTACTTGTTCACCATGATTCCGATTCAACCTACTAAAAAATGGTTTCAAAAGTTAAATAGCACAATTAACAAATTCTATTGGAAAAATAAGAACCCCAGAATAAGCATTAATACTATCCAAAAAAGTAAGGCAATGGGTGGATTAGGTGCTCCAAATTTTTATCTTTACCATATAGCAGCACAATTACAATACCTCTGCAAATGGATCAATGGTAATCACTTTCATAACACTTGGCTACAATTAGAACAGTCCGAATGTAAAAACATCTTATTAGCCGATTTGCCCCTTATGACAAACTCAATTAAACATCATGACTTATACAAAAATACAGTAATTCGTAATACCTTAGATGCATGGTGGAGTGTAAATAAAATAACCCAGAATCAGCTAATACCAAATTATTTTTCTCCTTTATGGCATAATCCAGACTTTACCATCAATAAATCACCGATTAGAAATAAAAAATGGAGTAACGCAGGAATTACACATTTACATCATTTGGTAACAGACAACAGACTGCTCAATTTTCCAGAATTAATGCAGAAATATAACTTGGGCAAAGATCAATATTTGTTCTATTTACAAATTAAAAATGTAATTGAAACTAAAATTGGTAAGAATTATCAAAAATCACCATTCTTTATCGAGAAAATAAATACAATAAGCAATTCAAGACAGCTATTATCTAAACTATACACCTTAATTTTATCTATAGATACAATATACACAATTCCAATTAAGCAATGGGACAAGGACCTAAACATAAACACAGATAATAATCTCTGGCGACAGGTTTGCAATAACACATTTAATACAAGTCGAAATACCAAAATTCAACTAATTCAGTACAAGATTATACATAGAACACACTTAACACAGTATAAAATGTTTAAAATGGGTATAGCGGAGTCTGACCAATGCATCCACTGCACTCTCAATACCCAAGATAATTATTTTCATGCACTCTGGACGTGTCCAACAGTCATTCCATTCTGGAAAGACGTTACTGCCAATCTCTCTATTTTTTTTAACTGTGAAATTCCAACAACCCCCTTATTGTGTCTTTTAGGTGATCACTCACAAATAAAAACCTCACCGGAATATATCCAACCTATACTTTTGTCTCTAGTTATCGCTAAGAAAACAATATTAATCAACTGGAAAAACAAAAACAAAATCTCAATTACACAATGGGTACAACTATTAAAGGACTACATTAATAATGAAAACCAGATAGCCATACTCAAATATAAAGTATCAGAATTCACGCGACAATATGGCACTATTGCCTATCACTTGAACATCCAACTAGCCTGACTGGTGAACAAATGCCCCTCATATAATATATTTCTTTACTATGTATGAAAGAGGGGGAAATATGTATGAATATTTGTGTATGAATATATAAATATGTATATAAATATGTATGCACACTCAATCTTATTTATTTTATATCACCTGTTTATATTCCTATACCCCTCCATATCTCAAATATTGCACTACTATTACAATAATTGTTTTCCTTTTTTCAACCCGTTATCTCCTCTCGTAACTATGTAAAAAGGATAGAATGCTCTTTTGTTGAATATTATAACTATTACTGTAATCACTACTACAGTATACTATATATAATCATTCCTAATTATTATTATAATCATTATAATAATATCTTGTTCCTTTACCATTGAGTGTACTATGTTGCTTTTCAAGCATATTCTGCTAATTCCTTTCTTACTTCCCCTCCAAAGTTTCTACCTGTATCTATAAACTAGTAGAGGTGCAAGCACTGCTGTCACTAATTTCTTAATTTTATTTATTTATTTATTTTAGTTTATTTATCTATTTTTTTTTTTTTTTTTTTCCTCTTCTCTCTCTCTCCTCTTTCTCTCCCTCTCATAACCTTCTTTATCTCTCTCTATCTTTGTCTCTTTCTCTCTTTTTCAATCTCCTTATTTATCTTTTTGTCTCTTCTACCTTTTCCTCTCATCTGTATGTTGCTATTCCTTCTTATTATTTCGAATCGAAGAGAGAAAAAAGTATACTAAAGTGCCTTGCCGTGTGCAGAAGTTATTAAGATCTGATTGGTCAAAAGATGACACCTAGCTGAAGCTTAGACTTCAGTATCATTTCTATTGAGCACCATGTGGTAAGGTCAATCAACGAAGGCGAGGCCGTGACTACGTCATGTACCAGTGGCTTAGAAAGGGCCTGCCATTGACCCACGAACTGTTAAAAAATTAACTAAGGTGTTGTAGTGTCAACCAACTAAGGCGAGGCCGTAACCAGGTCATACTCCAGTGGCTTAGAAAGGGCCTGCCAATGACCTACAAATGAGTAAGAACGGTGCTCAAGTGATATATCGCAGTGACTTTCTATTTTTAGAATGAAACAACTCTTTCTCTCTCTCTCTCTCTCTCTCTCTCTCTCTCTCTCTCTCTTTAATTTTCTCTATTTCACTCCTACTTTTCTTTCTATCTTCTCCCTTAGTACTTCTCTCTCCTCCGCTCCCACCCAAAGTTTTTTTTTTTTTTTTTTTTTTTTTTAATTATTTAATTAGTTTGTTTATTTAATTATTTGTTCCCTCTTCTTCTTTTTCACCTCTCTTCTCTTCTTATATAATTCTCAATATAATGAGAAAATATCTTAATAGTATTTGATATTAATAGGAATTTGCATATTAATAGATATCCTTTGTAAATAGATATGTAAAAAGAAATATATGGAAGTATATACACATTTTTTCTTATTATTATTACATTATTATATCAGTAAATAGCCTATATCTTCAATTTTGTCTATTATATTCAAAAAGAAAGCTGACTGAATGTACCATGTTAATAACAATAGATGTTATAAAGAAGACATATATACCGTATCCCTGCATATTGGCATATATGTATGTATGAGTCTAATATATGTTTGTATGTGTATATATATGTATATTGGTGTATATGTATGTATTTTTGTATGTTATAGTTATACATTTACCATTTCTATATTCTGTGGAATAACCTCCACACTTCAGTATGTGATAAATGACATTTATACTAGATATACTTACCAGATCATTTTTCATTGTCATCATTTTTTTTTCTTTTTTTTTCCTTTTCTTTTCTTTTTCTCAATATGTTTGTTCTGTTATCTTTTCTCTATATCTTCCATCTCTCTCTGTATGTAGACTTCTTATGTTATGTCACCTTGTTATGTTATGTCACCTTTTCAATCATTAAAAAAAAAGAAAAAAAAAAAGAAAAAAAAAAAAAAAAAAAACAAAATGCAGAGGGTTCCCATCACGTCATTGACGTAGCGTCTTGTTCCCTTACTCAGGGAACAGGGGTTACACTCGTAACCCGAGACGTTTTCCGGCCTTGACCCTTAGACACAGAGATTGTTCCAGATTCTCTTAATCTTTGGATGATATTATGCACTGCAGATGATGATAACTTCAAACTCTTTGCAATTTTTCTCTGAGAAACTGATATTGATCCACTATTTTTCGCTGCAGCATTGGGGGAACTGGTGATCCTCTACCCATCTTGACTTCTGAGAGACACTGCCACCCTGAGAGGCTCTTTTTATACCCAATCATGTTGTCAGTTGACCTAATAAGTTGCAAATTGGTCCTCCAGCTCTTCCTTATATGTACATTTAACTTTTCCGGCCTCTTATTGCTACCTGTCCCAACTTTTTTGGAATGTGTAGCTCTCATGAAATCCAAAATGAGCCAATATTTGGCATGACATTTCAAAATGTCTCACTTTCAACATTTGATATGTTATCTATATTCTACTGTGAATAAAATGTACGTTTATGAGATTTGTAAATTATTGCATTCCTTTTTTATTCACAATTTGTACAGTGTCCCAACTTTTTTGGAATTGGGTTTGTATAAATCAAACAGAAATGCAAAAATTGCGATGGGTAGTAATGAATGTCAAAAGAATTGATTGTTTTCTCATAAATACAATTACTTTGCAATTTGTTTTCCATACAGGTGGTAGGCTACCATAAATCTTTTATGGAAAATATGTAAACAGTAGGAAAATTCACTGGTGTACCTCTGCCAAAAGAAGCAGACAAATGCTAGAAAGAGCCAATGGAATCACTGAATGCCTACCTGAATTTATCTGTCTAATGCACGCTCAGAACGCCAACATGACAACATAAAATAAATTAGATTACAAATGTGCTATAAGGATTTTTTTTAATAATGGTCAAAATTTAAATTGGATTTGACTACATTACCAAAACAAAAAATATATAAATTGCAATCAAAAAGCTTACCTACAAATCGTAAAGTTGAAGAAGAGCAGCCAGTCATGAACACGCGCCAATGGTGAGACGTGCAAGGGAAGTGTTTACTCTGTAAACATTTCTTATATATTCTGTGCATGTTATGAATTTAAATCATGCTCATATTTCAATTTAGCATTTTCATTTTAGCAACTGCTATTTGTCAAATCTGCAAACGAGTACTTATAAACTTCAAAAGCAATGGTAATGAATAAGAAAATATATTTTTATAAGAACACAACCCTAACAGTAAGATTACATTGCAGTAGTCATAATAAAGAGTCCCTTAAAATTACAGGAAAAATTGAAGTAGCCTATACTTAACACGGTTTACTAACAGTTTTGTTTGTTGTTGTTTTGGATAGTGAATATGAATACCTCCATTGAGATATCCCCCAATGATGGATTAAATTCCTCTGATCCCTTCAATAACACTGCAGTGGACCTTTATTTTCATGAATACTGGATATACATCATAAGTGTGCTGCTGGGTTTTCCTACCAACTCCTATGTGATATAGCTTATAGTAACAGGAACAGGCAATGGACTTTCGGCAGAGCTCTTCAGTCTCAATCTCTCCGTCTGTGAGATTATTCTCTGTCTGTACTCTCTCATCTGTCTTCTCAGGTATAAATTTGAAATTTCCTCGCTAATGTGGTCTATTCTTACAGGACTAAACACCACTGGTCGTCCTCTTATTCAGTGTCTGATGTGTGTTGAGCGTTACCTGGCAGTGGTTAATCCTGTAACCTTTCTGAAGTACAAACCTCTCAGATATAGAGTGACGGGGTCTGTTATTGCCTGGATGGCAACATTTGGCACCTGTGTGGCACTTATTGTAGCTTGGAGGTTCTCCTTATTTGAGATTTACTTCTGTTACATATATTATTTTATGGTTCCTTTATGTGTTTTTATCAGGCAAAAATGACATACTCTTTTCTATTGCTTATGCTTGTTATGCTGTGCCTGGTTTGGTTTTGCCTTTTCTCTTTCTCCACCGGGTGGGGAAATTACCTATCATCAAGTGTCAATAATTCTACTTTACTTGATGCTTAATTGAAAGTTGTCTTTCACTTTCAGTAATTCCAACTGAAAGACATGAGTTTTTCTTTAGTACAGACACTTTTATTTGCCAGCTTTATTTTGTTTTAAAACTAGCAGGCCTTTTTTCTTTTGGCCAGGTCACATACAACTTTATTATTAATTTTAACCATGCAAATCAAATACTTTTTATGTATAAATTCATTGTTTTACCCTTGTCCTAAAGCCAGACTTTCAAACGTATGGTGGGGAGGAAGAAAGAAAAAGAAAACTTATCTCATTATTTCGACATAAGTCATTGTTTTTAGATATTAAGTGCTTAATTCGACACAAGTCGTTATTTCGACACAGGCCGTTATTTCAACATCTCATTATTTCTACATAATAACTCCTTATTTCGAGATATTAAGTCGTTATTTCAACATAATATCTCATTATTTCGACATAATAACTCGTTATTTCAAGATATTAAGTCGTTATTTTGACATATCTCGTTGTTTGGACATTTTAAGTCATTATTTCAACATATCTCATTATTTCAACATATCTAAGATGTTGCATTTCGTGCGTCTTAATAACGATTTATGTCGAAATAACGCGATATATTATGTTAAAATAAGAAGTTATGTCGAAATAATGACTTAATATGTTGAAATAACGCGATATTATGTTGAAATAACGACTTAATATCTAGAAATAACAATTAATTATATCGAAATAATGAGATATGTTGAAATAACGAGATATGTCGAAATAACGACTTAATATGTCGAAAATAAGATATTATATTGAAGTAACGACTTAATATCTCACAATAACGAGTTATTTTGAAAAATTTGATATTATGTTGAAATAATGAGTTACGTCAAATAACAAGATACTATGTCGAAATACTTAATATGTCAAAATAATGAGATATGTCAAAATAATTACTTAATATTCTCGAAATAACGAGTTATGCCGAAATAACGACTTATGTCAATATACTGAGATGTTTTCTTTTTTTTTTTTTTTTCTCCCCACCATAAGTTTTCTTTTTTTTCACCATGCGATTCAGGGCTTCCGTAAAATATACATAAATCTAGCATCTGTCATCCACAGATCTTCATAGCACTTATGAATAATGTTATCTTTTGGTTTGCACCCATTTTAATTTGGAAATAAAAAGAGAATAAAATCAAATGAATGAAGTATCTGAATAATTTAATTCACTGCATGTGTTTAGACTGTTTTACAGATCTGACATCGTATACATCATTTGATTAATGTATCATAGAGAACACTGAATGAAGTAGATGGCTAACATATTAATAAATTGCTGCCTCTTCTTGCAAATTACATCACTGACTTGCTGCCAGCGATTGACAGTTATTTTTTTTTATTTATATTATTTCTTTTTCTTCTCTGCTACATGAAGGTAAAACTCCTTGGTCAGTCTGGAGGCCATGCACGGCATTTGTCTCTTCATATGTGTATTCGGGTCTATGGTGTGAGACTGGAAGTGATAAGCCACGTGATGGTTTACTCTTGTGAGAGTCTGAATAATCTCTAGATGACAGTCCTTCAACATCTTGCAAAGTTCACTGATAAACACAGAGCCTTTTTCTGGATTTCTCCATGAGTAATAACCTGTAGAGAAATAAATGCATTTCTGTATAAAATTCAATAAAACCAATCAACTATGCCACTGTCTGTCAGTGCAAATCAAACCTTCCACTGTGGAATAACAGCAGAGAAAATCCACCTCGGGAACGTCTGATATTCCAACAAATTCCCCCGGTGCTTCTTCACCATCTGCCTCAACACCAGGGTCAAATTCCATTCCCCTGCAGGCCTGAATATGGAATCAAACCAACAACAAAGTAGTCAACCACAGGCAAAATGTTATGAAATGTTTTTTTGCGCATGTGGCCATTACCTGTAGGAAGAAGAGTTTTGGCTTGTCCCGCAGACTAGGGCAGAGGTCAGAAGTCATGAGAGAGGTCAGAGTTTTGACAGGGATCCAGCGGTCATCTGATCCAAGGATTTTTCCCTCTTCTCCATGGCTCATCAGTACACACACAAAGCAGGAATTGTCTGTGTGGTTCTCTTTAGATACTAGGACACACCATGACTATAAATTTATATAGACTATGACCCATCCTAAACACTGAAAATGGTTTTGTACTGTACCTTTTCTCAGCACACCAATCATTTCATTAGCTGACAGGTTTTTCTCCACCTGTACATGAAAACCGAGGGACTTGAACGTGCTCGACAGTAAGCGTTCATCTACTGAAGATCCCTTCCTATGCAAATGTGGTGAGTCTGGAACAAGAAGGCATAACTTTTAAAAAATGGATTTGTAAGAAATTTAATATTTGTTTTGGTTTCAATTCCCCTTAAAGGATAAGTCAACTTTTAAATAAACTTTTCCTGATAATTTACTCACTCCCATGTCATCCAAGATGTCCATGTCTTTCTTTCTTCAGTCAAAAAGAAGTTAAAGTTTTTGATGAAGACATTCTAGGATGTTTCTCCAAATAGTGGACTTCAACGGGCACCAAACAGTGGTCAAAATTAGTTTCACTGCAGCTTCAAATTGTTCTACACGATCCCAGACGAGAAATAATGGTCTTATCAAGAGAAACCATCACTCATTTTCTAAAAAAATAAATAAAATTTTACACATTTTAATCAGAAATGCTCATCTTGAACTAGCTTTCTTCTTCTTCTCTATTAGAATTCCAGCAGTGTCGACATTGCTAAGTGTATTACTGCCCTCCACAGGTCAAAGTTTTGAACTAATTTTTATATGCAATATGCTAGTTCAATAGTATATAACAATTAGTTCAAACTTTGACCTGTGGAGGGCAGTAATACACTCAGCAGTATCTACACTGCTGGAATTCTAATAGAGAAGAAGAAGAGAGCTAGTTCAAGATGAGCATTTCTGGTTAAAATGTATAAAATTCTGTTTATTTTTTTTTTTTAGAAAATGAGCAACTGTTTCTCTAGATAACACCATTATTTCTCGTCTGGGATCGTGTAGAACAATTTGAAGCTGCAGTGAAACAAATTTTGACCTTCAACTGTTTGGTGCCCATTGAAGTCCACTATATGGAAAAACATCCAGGATAAGTTTATTTAAAAGTGGACTAATCCTTATAATGTACAGTCAGTCATTCATTATCACAAAATAAAACCTGACAGAGTGATCAAAAAAAAAAAAAAGCTAGAAACGTTATTTTTCAGGAACGGATACTAGTAAAATGCCACAAAGCAGGACTAAAAAGCGTGATAAAAATCACATGAATAGAAACTCAAGACTGTAAGCCACTGTGGTATTAAAAACAGAAGAGCTGGAGTTAGCAAGAATAAAGTCAAAGTTAACACTTAAAAGTTGAAATTCAGGGAGTTACAGTACACTCTTAGAAAAAAGAAAAAGGTTCAGTGGGGTTTTATATAAAACCCTAGGGTTCTTGACTCAATTTTAAAGAACGCTTTACGCTGAAAAGTTTCTATAAAAGGAGAAATGTCTTAAGTGATTGCATAATATTTTTTTTGCTGATGTTTACAAGATTTTTAAATCATAAAATTTGATAGGAATTAAAAAAAAAAAAAAAAAAAAAAAAAGATTAGAAAACATTTAATTAAAACACAGTCCATCATGGGAACTTTAATAGGATTTATATATGAAGCACCTGACAGAACCCTTTAAGGTGGCATAGGTTCAATTTTAGAGTTATTTTAGCCATTCAAAAGGGCAGATAAGTATCAAAGAACAGTTCCAAACATAGTAAACAAGTCAGAGATTAAATAACTTTATAGTTCAGTGAAGATTCAGGCTGATGATACTCACCAGGAAAGTGCTCATTATTGATGATCAGACATTTTCCTATGTTCTTATGCTTCCTGTAGGGCTCAAACACACAAGGCTTCTTGTCAGCACTGTGAACACAAGGTGCAATAAAAAAACAGTTACATTGAGAAATTCAGATAAACATGCTTGACTTGACAATTATCTCAACGTTTTGTTACACCCAGTGTCTTACCTGTGATCTTCAGAAACATGCGAGTTCATTGTGAGACTTGATTCATTACACCACCGCGTCTTAGTTGTACTGGAAAGTGACGAATAGCTTCCTGCAATCTTGCTTCTTTCATTCTAAATTTCCCTCTCCCTTTACTTTCATTTTACAGAGGAAGATTTCAAAGTCCGCTGCCTCCCAGAAGTGTAACTAGCGCAGAATGGGGCGTTGCACTTTATCTGTGACCTTTACACATTTTACATTCTCACAGAATCTCACTCAGTCTCGTATTAGACGATCTGGGAAAAGTCTAGGTCTATACACAGTTATTAACGTTATAGATATACTTTGTGTATCATTGATGGTGTCACGGAAAATCAATTCGCATTATTACAGTTTCAGCATATTCAAATTTCGCATGACAACAGTATGAAGTTTTATACTCCTTTTTTAAAAACCATTTAAAGGTAGTATGATATTCCTGAAATGTTCTTTCTGTTGGAAAAATACACTCTTAACAGAATAATTATATTTAGCTTGTGTGTATTTAGTTACAAGCTGTTAAGTTGTCAAGCTGTCTCATGTGAATTCCTTATTTTAGTTTCATAAGATGACCACTAGGTGGAGCTCTAAGCGTATGTTTTTTTTATTGGTTCCTTTACTGAAGAAGAGACGTTGTTGAACAAACTTGCAGTTAAATGTGACGCACGTTTGTTCTGTGGGTTTTGCTGATTTGTTCTCCTTAGATAGTTGGACACACCATGATTATAAATTCATACAGGCATATGACCCATCCTATTGTATCTTTTCTCAGCACACCAATCATTTCACTAGCTGCAGATTTTTCTCCACCTGTACGTGAAAACCGAGGGACTTACTGTCGTCCTCGACAGTAAACGTTCATATAGAGGGTATGCACGTGACGTCACCGTCGACCGTTACAACTGCGGTCACGCCCACTGAGTGGCAAAAGACTGAGCGGCAGCATTGGTTTTCAACGTGAATGTCGCGAAAAACACACAAAACACATCCAAAACGGGAAAGAGCTTTGCGATTGACTGTACAAATAGCTTTGACACAAACCCTGAGGTATATATTTAAAAACTGCAGAAAACAACAGGGAAAAAAACAAATGGATCACTGCAATTCAGAGAAACAGCTGGACTCCAGGCAGAGAAACATGGATTTGCAGTTATCATTTTGTGTCAAATTGTTGGATTTTGAGGTAAAATCATACCGTATATATTGTTTTGTTATATGGTTTGTCGAACTCATCAATTAAATATTTTCCATCTTATATTCTGCATAATTGGGTGTTTTTCAATAAACAACACTGATAAAAATACTATAAAATTAAAACTATACATGTTTTAGGGCTGAACAATATGACGACATAACATTGAAATAAGTGATTACGCGGATTTAAACCTATGTAGTTATATAAAATATTCACAGGCAGATTTGGTTTATGTGTCTCCCGCCGTCGAAATCAGGCACATATAAATGTCAGGAACATGACTGGCTGCATGTCAATATCCATTAGGTTTATTTGACAAGTTGTAAGGAACACATTCAATTCCAACCTTTAATGTAATTCGTTAGTTTTACTCGCGTTTTCGCAGTTTCCTCTATTAAATCCAGTCATGCAGCAGGTTCTTTTGCCACTCAGGAAGCCGAGGGAGCGCGCTTTCGGCGGGAAAGTGATGTCGATGCAGCATACCCTTCCTACGTGGTGACCCTGGAACAAGAAGGTATAACAAAGGAATAAATATGTAAGGAATTTAATGTTTCTGGTTTTGGTTTGAGTTCCACTTAACAATTCCATTGGTTCGTTTAGAACTATTAAGGAAGCTGAAATGACTGAAAAGTCTTTAGATTGTAAAAAAAAATGTTAATGTTGAGTCAATGAGTCAAATGTTAATTCAAAAATCGACCAAATCAGTGATTCATTAGACTGATTCAAACCACCTAATAATTCTGAAACAGAAGCTTGATCATTTAATCATTTCAATGCATCACTACTTATTGTTTCATATGAAACAAAAAGTGGGTATAATGTGCAGTCAGTCATTCCTGACGGAGTGATCAGGACCCTGATGTGACCCAAGGTCCTGTTTTTAGAAAAAAGCTTGAGAGTTATTTTTTCAGGAACAGGTTCTTGGTGAAATACCACAGAGCAGGTCTAGCATGCTTTAAAAAATCATAAGAACAGAAACTCTGCTGTGGTTTTAGAACTCAAACAGCAGAGCTGAGTCAGCAAGGATCAAGGTTAAAGGCAAAGACTGTTCAAAAGTTAACACTTAAGTTAAAAATAGAGTTATCAGAGTAATATTAGGGTTATTTTAGCCATTCTAAAAGGTAGATATGCATTAAAGAACAGTTCCAAATACTGAAAGCAGATTGGAGATTAAAAAACTTAATACTAGTTCAGTGAAGATTCAGGCTGATGATACCAGGAAAGTGCTCATTACTGATGATCAGACATTTGCCTATGTTTTTATGCTTCCTATAAGGCTCAAACACACAAGGCATCTTGACAGCACTGTGAACACAAGATGCAAGTTAAAACAACTTAATAAATATGTAGAAAATAAGTGAAATTAAATGGTTAAAATGTAGAAATCCACGTAAACATGCTTGGCTTGACAATAATCTCAACGTTCTGTTTCACCCAGAGTCTTACCTGTTATCTTCAGAAACATGCGAGTTCATTCTGAGACTAAAACTAAGAACATCGCGCCTTCATTTTAGTTACAAGAGGGTTATAGGTTATTAGCCATTAGTAATTACCATGATTTTTTATTTTTTTTTACATCAAAACAGAATGGTTGTGTACAGTGTTACTGCTGTAAACTCTAAAAAAGCGCTATTAGCACTAAAAGTGGTTCTTGGCTCGTAATCAGGGGAACCACTTTTGGTGCTATGTGGCACCATATGCTCTATACAGCACTTTGTCAAATGGTGCTATGTAGAACCCATAAGAGGTGCCATATCACATTTTATTTCTTCAACAAAAAATGGTGCTAAACAGCACCAACAGTGGTTATTTGGCTTGTAAATAACCTTTAAAAGGGCTTAACAGGTTCTTTGTACAGCAGTGGTGCTATTTGGCACCTTAACCACCCCAAAGAACCACTGAAGAACCATACAGGGGTTTAACAAGTTCTGTATACAGTAGCGGTTCTATATAGCACCTTAACCACCCCAAAGAACCACTGAAGAAGCATACAGGGGTTTAACCAGTTCTGTATACAGTAGTGGTGCTATATAGCACCCCAGTCATCCCAAAGAACCAGTGAAGAACTGCTGAAGAACCACTGAAGCACCTAGATTTGGTGCTATACAGCACTTAAAGTTGGTCCCCTATGATTACGAGCCAAAGAACCACTATTAGTTCTGTATAGAACCATTTTTTAGAGTGTATAGTTCCCTCTGCTGGAAATTTGCAGTATCTACTCCAAAAGGCCACTACATTGTGATGAAAGACAGACAGAGAAAAGAGAACAAATTATGTAAATGTATTTTATAAAATGTATTAAATATTTTTTATTTAATATAGTTGATCATATAATTACTTTAATATCTTTTATATTTATTTCAACATGCCACTGGAAATGTATTACTTGCGAAAAATCAGAAAGCACATCAAAATAAAAAAATGTTTTTAATCTTGAAATCATAATTTAATTAAACTTTAAGGTCATGTACAGAAAACCAAAATGGTGGTTTGTAAAATCAAAGATGCTTTGTAGTTATATACACATTTCATTAAAAGGATATAAATTCATCTGTATAAGTAAGACTTGATGAGTTTGAGGTCATTACATTGTGACAGTGCATTTAAGTGCTCGTGGTGTGTGTGCCGTCAAAAAGATTTACGACTCATAATCCAATCATAGCCATTCTTCTGTACTAAGCCTTGTGGTTATAAGCATGGTGTGCATGTGTCATTGTAAGGCAGACAGCTACAGATTACTGTTTATAAGTGTACTTAGCGTTACGTCTTGGGGGTCTTACAGCAATGAGGCTCTATTGAGCCAGCCATATGTGCAGATTTTGAAGACGCAAACATCGGGAGGTGTTGATTAGGTTTCAGCTGGTGAACAAGCAGGCTGACTAGCATTGTAATTTTAGTGCATCTTAATCTTATTAAAGTTCCATATGGGGAAGCGTGTCCTGCGGCTGAGCTCATGAGTAACCTAAATTAAACTATAATGAAATGCATCTCTTTAGTTAGGTTACAACTGCATCATATTTACATGTAGGGCCTCAACTTCAAATATATCAGCAATTAGTCATCAAGTGTGGAAATATTAACCACACATTTCTAGTAAATCCTTTCAAAAGTTTTTCTTCATGTTTGTCTTGTAGTAAGTGAAGACTTACAGTAAGTAGACAGACAGACTTAATGACAATGCATGATGCAGCAAGCTACAATCCTGTTTTCTCAAACCTGCCTGGCATAAAGATCCAATTTGCTGAGCCACTCAAATCCAGTTCATACCTACATCCAGTATAACTGCTTACCAGTCAGATACTTGGACCCTTGACCATTTTATCCACTTAAATCAGCACTTTGTATTTGGGCAACTAAAGTTTATGTTTAATTTTATTATCATCCTCATGCAAAAAATTTTTCTGTACTGTACTTTGGGGCTTTGAGACCCAAACCGTATGGCCAAACCGGGAAAGGAAACAACAGGAAGACTGGTAGTGATGGGATCAAGAAATGACACGTGGCAGACTTGAACTCGGTTCACCCACAACACATTGGAGCATGTGCGCTTATGCACAGTCCGCCAGATCATGTCAAACTCAAATTTATCTACAATTCTAAGATGTTTTGTTTCATTTGTTCTGTTGAAACACCAGTTGGCTTTAGATCTGAAAGTTACTATAAAGGACAGAATGCTGTAGATAAAAGCACATGTATCTCACTAGTATCTCACAAGTATCAATGAGAGCACAGAGAGGTTTGGGTACGAAAACAGCGGGACAGAACAAAAAAGAAACACCAAGAACATCACAGACTAGGTATTCAATTTAGGGATAGTTCAGGCAAAAATTAATGTTCTGTTCTCATTTCACGGTCATGTCATTACAAACCTGTATGACTTTCTTTCAAGTCTGAGTAATTCTTTCTTCCATGGAAGTGGATGGAGAACCTGCCTGTCAAGCTCCAAAAAGACATTTAAATTAAATCCGTTCATCATCAAGATCATGAAATTATGACTAAATGATGACTAACCCTTTAAGCTTTGAAAAAGACAGCTTTAAGACAGCTAGATTCTTGTGAATGAGTGTGAGAAATCTCTATCTGTATCTCAAGGCCAGCAATGACACACTGTCACACGCTCGTAAGCAGATAGGACACCTCGTGTCACCTCTATTCCTGGGTCAGAGAACAAAACAGTATGGAAATTTCCTCTTGTAAATAAAATGAGTGATGAGTCACAGATACATGAAATGAGTGTGAAAGGAACAGAGTGAGTGTTTTTCTGATCAGTAAACATTGTTTTCTAGGTTAGAACGAACATTACAAAAACTTGTGCAGACACATTTGATATTTTATAATATTTCATGAAAATAAGGATTATAACAAGAGGTTTTATGTATTGTATTGCATATTTATAAGCAGCCATGTAGTAGTGTAAGTGGGTATAATTTTCAATATGGTGATACAAGACCATTTCACTTCACATCAGGGTCCTGATCACTCTTTGAAGCTTAGTGAGTTTGTTTCAAAACATTTTTTTTAAATTTTCACAGCACACACCAATAACATCTTACATCACAGTGACTGGCAGTCCACCAGAAAATGAACCCAGACAACACAATGCAAATCTGCTGTGTGTGTGTGTTGTCATTAATTGGGTTTAAGTCAAACTCTTCAAACAGCCAATAAGGAGAAGTAAAAAAAAAAAAAAAAAAAAAAAAATCTTGAATATGTTTTTAGAATATAACATGATTCAGAGGTTAGTGTTGGGTCAACAAGTTGCATAATTCATAAAAACAGGTAGTTGTGGGTTTAGTAAGTATACAGAAATGCAGCCTTGAATGACTAATGCAAATGTGATAGCTGAAATCAGCAGGATACAAGATCTCACCAGCTCATTATACTCTGTTGGAAAAAATCAGCAGGGAATCACTTAGGAAAGTTTTTTGATTGTCTTGGTTTGTGAAAGAAAATATCCAGCTGGGCTCTGTGTTTTCTAACAAAACAAAATCCAGATTTCCAACTTTTATTATTGTGGTTAGTGTAATATGTGTAGTAGTGTAGTGTATATATATATATATATATATATATATATATATATATATATATATATATATATATATATATATATATATATATATATATATATATATATATATATAGAGAGAGAGAGAGAGAGAGAGAGAGAGAGAGAGAGAGAGGTAATACTATATAATAAGGTCCCTTTTAATGTAACTAACATTAACTACACTGTAAAAATAATTGTTGGTTTAACTTAAAAAAAGTAAGTTAAAGTAATTTTTAAGTTCATTGAACTTAAAAATTTGAGTTAATACAATTGAAGGTGATTGATTTAATCAATGGAAACTCAAAATACTATGTTATTTGAACCACATTAATCATCTAAGTTGATTTGACGAAAGAAAAATAATGATGTGATAAATCATGAAAATAATTTTTTACAGTGTAACAATGAGCAATAAATATTACAGTATTTATTCATCTTTGTTAATGTCGGCTAAAAGAAAACTTTTTTTTTTTTTTTTTTTATGTCAGCTCAGGTCCATTAAATAATATTAACAGATTCAACTTTTGATTTTAATAATGTATTAGTAAATGTTGAAATGTTCATGTTAAGTAATATAATTAACTAGTGTTAACAATGGAATCTCATTGTAAAGTGTTACAAAAAAGACAAAAAGCACATGAGATTACTAAAACAAACTAAAATCAAAGTGAAAAGTAAAAATGTTTTATAAACACCAATTCAAAATATTAATACTATAATAATATATATTACTAAAATAACACTTACCTGACACTTTATTGTCTGCTGTCCACCTGCAAAAGTGTAGAAAAAGTCAGTTCTGCATAATGATAATGAATGCATTTGAAATAGATTTAAACTAATAAAAGACATACATAAATAACAGCAAATTTACTTTTATATAAATTTACATTTACAAATTTACTTTTTTCATCACACAGATACAAAAGTTAGTACATTAGCTTTTACATTAAGTAAATTATATTGTCTACATGCTAACCCTACACCTACCGCACACAGAAACCTTTTGTAGACATCATTTTGTCATTTTATTAAGCTGTTATCATTGTTATTAAAACATTTTTAACTTTATGAATCATTTTTATCATTGAGGACATCCCTGGATGTACCTATGTGTTGGTTTGTCTGAATTAGTTCCATTCAATCCCAAAGTGTAGCTAAGTAAACCCATCACACACACGCACATACCAGTCCTGGTGCTGAAGTCCACTTCTGGTTTTCCGGCCCCTCCCCTCTCAGGGTGATTAGTGTAGTAAGCCACAGTGGGATTGGGTGAGAGAGTTAGTCTCATTACTACATGTACAATGAGCCACTGCTCTCAGCCTGAGCGCTCTGATGCTGGACAGAGGAACTTTACATGAACTAAACACCCTGATGCTTATAGGAATTAAGAGACCAAAGAGAATTTAAACAGAGCAGACTTTCAACTTGAGGATCATGCAGGAACTCAGACATTTGATGTTCCCCAAGAAGGTTTAATTTGAAGGTGCCTCAACTATGAAGGACTCAAAGAGATATTAAGCTTGGTGTGTTTGGATCGTCTCACGTCACCATGGAGATCAGGAAAGTGCATTTGAAATGCCCCGGGACATTTTTACTGACCATGATGATGTTCAAATGGGGTGAGTTCTCTCTCTCTAGCTCGCTCAATACCTAGAGAAGTGATGTAGGAAACAAGATATAATATTGTATGAACATGAATGAATATATAGTCATAAATACATATATGCAAGTTAATTTTTACATGGTAACTTTTACTGAACAATGCATAAATGAAAAAAGAAACGTATTACATGTGAAAAAAAAATGTCTCCCAAAATGAAACACTGATCATTAAAAGCAGTTCAGAACATCATTCATAGAAAAATAGGGATAGAAATAATCAGAATGTGATGTTTTGCTAATATTTGGTCACTTAAGTGTGTTTTATTCTGAGAAAGGCCAAGTTTAATCATATATGTCTCTACTAGAGTCAAAAGCAACAGGTTGGATGGACCAGCCTCCCTCCCTCCCTCCCTCCCTTTTTTATTATTATTATTTTATTTTTATTTTATTTTTTTGCAAACTTTACTGTTTAAAAAGGCAGATGAAATCAAATGTGTGTACTTTTTTCCACACTATAAAAAACAAAATCATTAGTTTTAATAGTTTTGTAATGATGCCATATCTAGAGACAAGAGTGTGAGGGTGGTCTCTTTTGACTTGTTTGACAGCCACCTAGCAACCACTCAAAACACCCTAGCAACCACATAGCAACGCCATGGCAACCAGAAAAAAATGGTACAAAAGCTGTTATTGAGACAGTACACTTTAAAACGTTTCTATGTACCATTTAGGTACTCGCTTTTGGTACCAATATGTACATTTGAGGTACTAATAAGCACTTTTTCTGAGTGTGGTGTTGACTTTTGCGCTGAAAATATATAAATACATTTTTAAATGTAAAAGCGCATGTTAAACCCTGAGCGATAATTTTGTCATTTACAAAATGTCATATCTTCTATCATACCTGTTTTTCTTCTGTTTTATACTGAGACAGAATTCCTGGCACTCTTTTTCGCATTAGTGTTGCGGTCATTTTCTGTTATCTGGGACTCCCAAAGATGTGCACTGGAGTGTTACTTGAGTCCCTCCTTCTGTCTGGAGTGGATATGACTGGTGCATGGTACCGACGGGAGTATGGGGGAGGTTACCCATCTATTTTCCCTCCTTCCATCCATCCAGTCTGATTTTGCCCCGCTCTCAGGCCTCTGTCTGAAGCAGAGAAACTTTGGGGGTGGGTTCCATTGTTTCCCGTTGCCATGACACCAGGGCTGAGTCATTTGGACGTTGTGTGCGGGTGGAATCTGCGTTAAGCACTTTTAACGAGCTCTGTTTGCTTTTGCGTCCTGTAGGCTTAACGCTCTTTCATCTGACTGCACGGTCAAGCTGTCTCTGAGTATTTAACTCTGTGATGAACATATCAAGGGATAATTTCAGTGGACAATAACAAAACTAAAGTTTTGAGTCAAGTATTGATGGTTGGTTGTTTGAAGATAAATATAAAAGTAATTAATGCATGTAATTTTGTGTAAACATTACTTTTATAGTTCTGAAAATATATGTGCCAACATTTCTATTTTACACAACACTTAATATGCACTTTAACTTGAGTTTGACATTAACCAGAGTAACATTAGTATGTTTCACTGGAACAAAGATTATATTAAATTTATTGCAATTTTACATTAATAACAAAACCTGTAAAAACGTATTGTTCTGGTCAATGTTAGTTTTGGTTCTAAGTGTTGTATAAAATGGAAATGGAAGGTTGGCACTTACATTATATACACTTTACTTAGTCAAAACTCACTGTTCTAACTCACAGATCCTGCCTTTTAGGTGTCAAGTGTTGTATGCAATTACAGCACTGCAACTGTGGTATATTTGCATAGACTAATGGGAGTCAATGGGGAAATTCAGCAAGAGACAGTGGATGAAACTGGTCTGATGCCCTGACTGAGCTGATAGTTCATGTCAAATCACGCATGCAAATGTGACATCAAGCGCTTAGGGAAACGAGGGGGATTCTGGAATTCACATGACTTTTTCAATGAAAATGTCTACAATGGACCCTGCCCCCAACCCTAATCCTAACAAGAACACAGAGAGGGAAGAATAAATTCACACGACAAGGTCCACTGCACTCTCACAGTCAAGATTCTGCTAGTAAAAGTGAGCCTATACTAGCTAGAGGAGCTTGCATTGATGCTAACGTTTTTCTGTGAACCTATATAGAGGGTTCAATGAATGTTTTAGGTAATAGAGTATATATACATACTTTTATGTATATACAGTCAAACCAAAATTTATTTTATTCAGACACCTTGAACATTTCATTCATTAATTCAGTTTATTCACTATAGTTTAAAAAAAATATATGACAAGATCTCAGAATTAAACTGTCAAACTAACGTCAGTTAACACTTCAGCAAAACATGGTCAGGTCAAAGTGTCTGAATAATTTTTAGTTCCAAATTTTTATCAATTTTACTGGTAGTCTACTGTATGAAGAATTTTTGGGTATAATATGTCAGTTTACTTTATTTTGTTATTCTCACTTACATAGATGAACTATAGTGTCCTGCACCCACTAGTAAAAATATACCAAAAATATAAAAAAAAATGTCTGAATAGTTTTTGGTTTGAATAGTTTTTGGTTTGACGGTATATTTTTATATAATATATATATATATATATATATATATATATATATATATATATATATATATATATATATATATATATATATATATATATATATTATACACATAAAAGTTTGACAGCACTACATATATGGACAATTTAGACAAAAATGTAGCTGTAAAATCTCAATAAACAGGTTTTTACAAAATAATTCACATACAGTTGCAACGTGAACCACTTGCAGAATCTGTGAAAATGTGAAAAAAAAAATAAGTAAATAAATAAGAGAGATCATACAAAATGCTATTTTTTGTTATTGTTATTTTTGGCAAATTGTTATTTTTTTGTTTAGTACTGTCCTAAGTAAGATATTTATATATTATCAAAAAAAATCTATGTGAAAATTCTCCAGGTCCCAAATATTCTTCAGTTTTCCAGCATCTTTTGCATATTTGAACCCTTTCCAGCAGTGACTGTATGATTTTGAGATCCATCTTTTCACACTGAGGACAATTGAGGGACTCAAACACAACTATTAAAAAAGGTTCAAACATTCACTGATGTTCCAGAAGGAAACACGATGCATTGAGAGTCGGGGGGTGAAAACCTTTGAACAGGATGAAGATGTCCAAGTTTTTCTTATTTCGTTTAAATATCAATTGTTTTCATTTAGTACTGCCCTTCAGAAGCAACAGAAGATGCTTACATGTCTCCCGGAAGACAAATTAAATACAATTTACCTTGATCTTCAAATTCCAAAAGTTTTCACCCCCCGGCTCTTAATGCATCGTGTTTCCTTCTGGAGCATCAGTGAATGTTTGAACCTTTTTTAATAGTTTGAGTTTGAGTCCCTCAATTGTCCTCAGTGTGAAAAGACGGATCTCAATATCATTCAGTCACTGCTGGAAAGGGTTCAAATATGCAAAAGATGGTGGAAAATTGATGAATCTACAGGAGCTGGAGGATTTTTCTGAAGAACAGAGCTCAGTTTAACTGCTCTGAACAAACAAGAGACTCATGAACAACCATCACAAAACAAAAAAACAGTCGTGGATCATCAGGTAACCACACACAGCTTTGAGAGTCAATGGTTCACATACTTATAAATGGGTTATTTTAATAAATTCAGCTATTTTTTGTCTTGTGGATGTAAACATCTTTTATGTAAAATATCTTACTCAGGGCAGTACTAAATAAAAATAACATGCATTTTGTATTATCTCCCTTATTTTGTTAAAATTATTCACATTTTCACCGATTCTGCAAGTGGTTCACATACTTTTTCTTGCAACTCTATGTGCTCTAACAAAAATACAAGCTTCACATTTCCGCATTAAAAACTCTTCAGATGCTGAGCAGGTTTACTTAGGCTTAAGCGCAAATAGATTTTATGCCACAAATTCAGTTGATAAAACCGAATTCTGATATTATGTTTTGTTTTTAGATCTATGTGGAGGAATAAAGCTAATGCCCTTCGGAACTAATGCTAAAAGCCTTGTGTTGATTCTCATGTGGCGTAACACTCAAAAGCATCACCTTTAAGGTTAAAACGTTGTGTCTTAGGTTTAGTTGCAGGGGGGAATAAAGCTAATTAGTGTCTGAGTCTAGAGCTAATGAGTTCATTTTGATGCTAAGAACAACTATTAATACTCTTATTTAACTCTTAAGTTCACAGGAGAGAATTATTCATGCATACAAACAAACACTTGCACACTTCTTCTGCGCCTGTGAAAATAAACAGACCACAGGTTATCACAAAGTCCTGTCACACATCACACACACTTCCCAACTGCCCTCTTACTGTCATTCTGTAACCCATCCATTCTCACTCATATCTCTGGACAGATGCATATTAAGGGAGTGTTATCACATACGGATGATCTCCCCATCTGACTGGGCCACTAACCCTGACAAATTTCACAGCCATTGACAGTCGAGCTCTTAAGATCCATACAGTGTGTTACAGGGTTATTATAGTTAACTGAAACTAAAACATAAAAAAACATAAACAAACAAACTGTTGCTTGAAATAATAATAATAAAAAAAAAAAAATTAAAAACTAATTCAATATATTTATAAAAACTATAATGGTTTCTTTTTTACAAAAAAAAAACACTAGTGTCAGTTTTGAATCTTTTTACTCAAAAAGCATGCAGACACACACATACAGATGCAGTTTCCCCACCTGACCCCTCTAAAACAATCTGTAACCCCTAAAATTGTAAAACTAACCTATCACGCCCACTCACGGCAGGAAGTAAGACACAAACAGGGATGATTGACAGTGATGTAAACAGAAGGGGAGGAGTTCTTCTTGATTGACAGTCAGTATCAGTGCTTGCAGTTTAACTCTTAGAACTTGCATGGCTAACATTCTTCCAGCGGTCTCACACAGATAACCTTAAACACTGACATAAGTAAGACGTAGCGCTCAAGACAGATGTCAGGAGAATGTCTCCGTCGGTCGTAGGATGCCAGAGACTCTCAGATCTCTGTGAAACCTCAGTGTTAAAGTCTGTATAATCAGAAACACTACAGCCTGTCTCCACCTCGAACTTAAACGCGTCACATCTGGGTGCTTTCCACATTCCTACGAGATCACTTTTAAGAGAAAACAAATATGCATATGAATGGAGCATGACCAGATCAAAAGGCGACAAGCTCCTATTGCTAGCAGTCTGATATAGTTGCAGTGGGTAAAGAAGTACATATTTACTTTTTTATTTGGGGCTGCGTATATTTTAAGTATATTTTTAGCTTAAAGGTGCAATATATAATATTGCAGTGAAATATCCAAAGACCCCTATAGGCCAGTGTTATATATTTTGTTCACTTGAGTACTTACAATATCCTAAATGTTTCCAACTATTTGTAAATTGTGAGAAAATTGCAATTTTAATCAAGGCTCCAGGACATGTGAGGCGTCGCCTGGCAATTGCGTCATACCCACGTTACCCTCGGTTTCCGGTTTTATTTTGTAGAAATAAAGACGCTTTAATATATTACATGTTTTAATATGCAAGGGAACAACTGTTTGGTTATGTTTATAGACAGAAAGCTAATTATTGTTATATATAATTTATTCTTATAGTTTAAATCTAATTTTCTTGATTTTTTGCGAGTACCAAGCTTTACCATGCCTAAGAGAAAAACACTATTTTAAGTAGCTAACATAGCATTATCAGATGCAGCTTTATTTTAGTAACAGTAATACAGAATTTTCTCCATCATACAATATGTTTTAAAATTAATTGCATGCCATTTATCAACACAAGCCATCCAGCATTTAATATGATATTCTAAAATCGATCTATCTTACTGCAGTGTGTAACAGTGTCGCACAGAGTAACGTTCAACACTCTCAAATGTATCTAATATGATTAACAGTGCTGCGTTACCTCATACTCATGATTGAAAAGCGGAAGCAGCGCCGGCGACTGTCATAATAGAGTGCCCCAGGGATGACGCATTTTTGTAGGCAAAACCCGGAAGCGAGTTAGCATTTTAGGACTTCCGGTTCCAACGCCATAAAGTTTTTTGAATGGGTTTTTGCTAAATCGCCTGAAATGAGGTCTGTGGTTAACAAAGCCTCTAAATACTTTCACGTTTTGATCTATGACATAAAACACACCAGTTATAACCCACTTGTGATTTTTTTAAACTTTTACTGTGTCTTAAAATCAGCAGTTGCTAACAAGTTGCTAAAAGGGACTACTTCCTTTGGCGGGGACTTTAGATGTGGTGGTGACGACGTTGATCCGCAACCATGGTGTGCTGTAGTCCGTTTATAGCCTACTGTTAGCCTTTTATATCTGACGACTTTATTTAGGCTTCAAAATCTATAAATGTTGTGTTAACTTGTAAAGATTATCTTGATAGACAAGACGTGTAAGTGTCATAACCCTTTGTTAAACACAGAGCTTATTTTCTGCGATTTTCCAAAAGTCTATGGGAAAAATGCATTGGCTTTCAACCGAGGGAACCCGTGCGCCGCAAACTTCTGGGTTGGCCTACAAAAACACATCATCCCTGGGGTACTCTATAAAAGTCCCGCTGCTCGTGAGGCGTGTGTAGCGCAATCGCTCCAGCGGCCTTGTTCAGCTCCAACAACACTCTGTCCTGCTCTGCTTCATACTACAGTAACGTTAATAATCGCATCCATGAACATGATTTCTTCCCGAGTCCTATCCCAATTGTTTCCACCGTCTGTGATGTGAAGACCACATGTCCCAAGATTCTGCGCTCAAACTTGCCGTCATCAAGCTACGCCTTTGTTTTGAATAGGCGTCTAGTGACCTCTAGCGCACTGAAATCTTGCATATTGCACCTTTAAGTTGGGGGCTGCATATATTTAATCAAAAATACAGTAAAAACAGTAATATTGTGAAATATTATAGTTAAAAAAAAAAAATCCTGTGATGCAAAGCTGAATTTTCAGCATCATGAGTTTTCAGTCCTTCAGAAATCATTCTAATATGCTGATATGCAGCTCAAGAAACATTTATTATTGTCAATGTTGAAAACAGTTGCTGTTTAATATTTTTGTGGAGACATTGATTTTTTTCAGGATTCTTTTATGAGTAGAAATTTCAAAGGAATAGCACTTATTTGAAATATAATTGTTTGATTTTATATACACTTCAGTTCAAAACTTTGGGGTCAGTAAGATTTTATTTTATTTTTTGAAATAAAGAGATTAATAGATTTAGAAATGACACATTAAAGGGATAGTTCACCCAAAAACGAAAATTTGATGTTTATCTGCTTACCCTCAGTGCATCCAAGATGTAGGTGACATTTTTTCTTCAGTCGATCACAAATGATGATTTTTAACTGCAACCGCTGCCCTCTGTCAGTCAAATAATGGCGGTTGATGGGAACTTCATCTATAAGAGTGAATAAACCTTGCTTAGACAAATCCAAATGAAACCCTGCGGCTTGTGACGACACATTAATGTCCTAAGACACGAAACGATCGGTTTGTGAGAGAAACCGAACAGTATTTATATAATTTTTTACCTCTAATACACCACTATGTCCAATTCCGTTCAGCATCGGTTAGTGAGGTCTGATCGCCCTCTGACAACGGCAGTGATGTCTGACACTCATTGAAGTATATGCGCGAGACATCACTGCCGTTGTCAGAGCGCGATCAGACATCACTAAAGGAGTCATGAACGGAGTTGGACATAGTGGTGTATTAGAGGTAAAAAATGATATAAATACTGTTCGGTTTCTCTCACAAACCGATCGTTTCGTGTCTTAGGACATTAATGTGTCGTCACGAGCCGCAAGGTTTCATTTGGATTTGTCTAAGCAAGGTTTATTCACTCTTATAGATGAAGTTCCCATCAACCGCCATTATTTGACTGACAGAGGGCAGCGGTTGCAGTTAAAAATCATCATTTGAGATCGACTGAAGAAAAAATGTCACCTACATCTTGGATGCACTGGGGGTAAGCAGATAAACATCAAATTTTCATTTTTGGGTGAACTATCCCTTCAAAATGATCAAAAGTGACAGTAGACAATCAAAATGTTACAAAAGTTCTGTTTCAAATGAATTCTGTTTTTTTTTTTTTACTTTCTATTCATCAAAGAATCCTGAAAAAAAAAAAATTACACAAAAGGTTTACACTAAAATATTAAGCAGCACAACTTATCGTTGTCAGCCATTAAAATATGGGCAACCACTTGCTTTTGAACAAAAAGGTGTTATGCTAATAAGAAAAACCCTCTGGAATCTCTTGGTGGCATAAGGTGGCACAGAATTGTATCCTACGGTTGCAAAAGCTGTCTAGCTTAGTAGTGTAGACTAACCTAAAGCTGTCCTGTTTTACACACACCACTCTGAGAGGATTACGGTCAGCTAAGAATGTGAATACTTTGGCCTACTCGCTCTTTTCTCTCTGTTAGTACGCAGCGTCAAATAAACTTTAAATTGAGTCTTTTCACTGCACATGACAGAAAGTAAACTATTTAATCTGAAATGTTAATGAAAGCCAAGGTCCAACATGTGAGCAGACAATACAAATATTCTGAATTAAAGGTTCAGTCAGTGAGAGTGTTTAAGCACACGTGTTTGTGTGAGAGTACATAAGCTAAATGAGGTACAGACAGCGTAATCCACTTTAATTTTCTGTAAACATTCGGTACAACACACAGGTTAGCAGAGGCCAGTGCAGATAATCAGTGTCCTTCAGTAACAGGAAGGAGAGAGTTTGAGGGAGATAAGTAAAAAAGAAAACTAGAAGAGGCACTTCATGTATGTCTGCCATCAATGGACTAGACGCTTGTGACTGGCATCATTATGCACCATCAGCCTCAGTGACACTTCATGTCTATGGCAGCTTGAGCAGGGAAATCTTCTTTACCTATAACACTATCCTCACAGGAAATGACATGAGCGTCAAAGAGATCTATGGTGGTGAGAAAGACGGAAAATAAAAGGAAAGGAGAGAGGAGGTGGATCTGGGGTTACAGAGGTCAGAATCTCTTCGTCTCAGGGCCAAATTAGCTTAGCAGTAGCTATGGAAACTGAGACCCACTCAGTGGACGCTTGCTGGGTCAGTCTGAGTGGAGCTCGTTTTCCTTGGCCGGGGGTGGGGAATGAATGCTTGCATGGGTGTCGGACGTATCTGCAACCTATCCACCTTATGTTTCAATGCGGAAGTAAGTTGTTTTGTATAACTAAAAATAACTGGAAGAGAATGACACCGGAAGCCAGACACATTTAATTTGCAAATGGCCATGCCTGTTCTTAGCTGAAAATAATAAAATATGGTGGATACACATACACATACTAAATTGAAGTATTCTTAAAAATGATTTTCAGGTTTTGGTAAAGGTTATTTAAACATAATTCAGTTGTTTTGCGCGAACAGGGTAACTATAGGTAAACATGTCAATTTCTCAAAACTTCGAAAAAGGAATATTTCACAAAACTGCTTTTTTTTTTTTTTTTTGGGATTTACAGGTCACCTGTTGTGCGTAAAAGTTTATCATTCTTTAAAGATGGTGTGGTATGTTTGGACAGAAGAGGAGACGGAGTTCATTATTAAACTCATAAAAGACAAAAGAATTATGGGAATACTGGATTCTAAACAAAAAAATGCCACAATTTATCAACACCTCGTAGCAGATTTGAGGTAGAAACACCCAGAAAAACTTCATACTTGGCCTCTCCAAAGTATAAGGGGCTTTGCTTGCCAATAATTCTTGGATAACACTCCTACGTCTCATACGGTTAAAAATAATGTCTAGTGCAGTGTCTACGATATATTTAAACCTACTTACCGTTGCCATGATTTTTGGAATGAGTTGTCGCAAGAGGAAAAAAATATATTTTAGTCATATAACATCAGGTAATGAAAATGTATAGGGTTAGATTCCAGCCAATAGTATTGCAGTCATGAATCAATGATGGCTACTTATTATTTTTTGATCTGTGACTGCAGTACTTTAGGCAGGAATCTAACCCCATAGAAATGCCTTCATTTCCCAATAGTTTTTTATCGGCATTTAGAAAATAATGCAAAAGTTTTGCGCAAATCTTTACTGGAAACCCGGCTTATACAGTGGCATGAAAAAGTATGTGAACCCCTTGCAGAATCTGTGAAAATGAGAATTATTTTAATAAAATAAGAGGGATAATAAAAAATGCATGTTATTTTTTGTTTAGTACTGTCCGGAGTAAGATATTTTACATAAAAGATGTTTGCATTTAGTTCACAAGACAAAACAATAGCTGAATTTATTAAAATAACCCCATTCATAAGTATGTGAACCATTGATTCTCAATACTGTGTGTGGTTACCTGATGATCCATGACTGTTTTTTTGTTTTGTGATGGTTGTTCATGAGTCTCTTGTTTGTCCTGAGCAGTTAAACTGAGCTCTGTTCTTCAGAAAAATCCTCCAGCTCCTGCAGATTCATCAGTTTTCAAGAAATTTTGCATTTCTAGGATTTTGAGATCTGTGTTTTCATACTGAGGACAATTGAGGGACTCAAACTCAACTATTAAAAAAGGTTCAAACATTCACTGATGCTCCAGAAGGAAACACAATGCATTAAGAGTCGGGGTGTGAGAACTTTTGAACAGGATGAAGATGTCACAATTTTTCTTGTTTTGTTTAAACATCATTGTTTTTCATGTAGTACTGCCCTTCGGAACCAACAGAAGATACTTTCCCAGCAGAAAAATTAAGTACAATTTACCTTGATATTTCAATTCAAAAGTTTTCACCCCTCGGCTCTTAATGCATTGTGTTTCCTTCTGGAGCATCATTGAATGTTTGAACCTTTTTTAATAGTTGAGTTTGAGTCCCTCAATTGTCCTCAGTGTGAAAAGATGAATCTCAAAATCATACAGCCACTGCTGGAAAGGGTTCAAATATGCAAAAATGCTTGAAAACTGATGAATCTGCAGAAGATGGAGGGTTTTTCTGAAGAACAGAGCTCAGTTTAACTGCTCAGGACAAACAAGAGACTCATGAACAACCATCACAAAACAAAAAACCAGTCATGGATCATCAGGTAACCGCACACAGTATTGAGAATCAATGGTTCACATATTTATGAATGGGGTTATTTTAATAAATTCAGCTATTGTTTTGTCTTGTGAACTAAATGCAAACATCTTTTATGTAAAATATCTTACTCAGGACAGTACTAAACAAAAAATAAGATGCACTTTTTATTATCCCTTTTATTGATCCTTTTATTAAAATAATTCTCATTTTCACAGATTCTGCAAGGGGTTCACATACTTTTTCATGCCACTGTAGCTATGTTTCATTCCAAATTCCTGTTAAAATGCCTCCCCTTCTGTTTTTCCCCAAAATAAGCACTAGATTGAGTCAAGATAAGTTTTTGTTGTTGCTATGGTATGGAAGTAAATTAATGCCAAATGTTTTTGAAATAAAAAGCTTGTTGAATTGCTCTAAATGAAAAAAAAATATGCATTACATTAGCTGTACTTGCATTTAGATGCACTGTATTTTTAAGGCTTGCATTTTTATGGGATGAAATTCAACACAGTCGTATATTTAAGCTGTGAATATTTCAATTAAAAATATTTCACACACATTTTCATTATTAAAAATTAAATAATTCATATTCACATTTCAAATTTCACTTCCAAGATATTTATTCTGTTTAAAAATACAACCTATAAAATTCGACTAGAAATTTTCAGTCCATTTTATTTCACTTTACAAATTCGCTTCCACAAATTCAGTGGCTCAAATTCGGCAGAAAATTCAACATTTCACATCCGGGAACTGCAGGAAGAGCAGTAGAGTGCCGATGCATCATCTCTATCTGCTGTTAGTCTTCTTCACCAGCAGGTGTCGCTAGCGGCTGTTAAGGAAGACCAAAGCAACGCTAGTAAGTCATCATTCATTCATAAAAACGTATTTACAGAAATGGAGCAAGTGGTAAGTGAATGTGTGATGATTATCAGGGCCAGTATAAATGCAGAAAAGCTGATAAAGACACAAAAGCTGCATTTATGTTTAATTCAGTGTATTTACGCTTACTTTCCCTGTGTAGCTACAGCTTTCTCTCCAGTGAACAAGATAACGTTATTGCCCGATGCTGGTGTACAGATCAAACGTTAAATCTGAGATATACATATATTTCTCTCTGTTGATAAGTTTCCTTAACTTTATATCGCAGCGCGGTGTTGTAATAATAGGGTTTCCCTCATCCGTCATAGGATTCCCCTGCCATCAGGACATAAAACTCTTAACACAGCTTAATGGACTCGTACAGTGATATAAAAGACCAAACTCGCACCTCATTTGTGATGTAGGTTAGACTTTATAGGCTCCAAGAAAGCAGATACTGGAATTAAGTTGATTTGACGCTGAACGTTTGATTATGATATTCGAAAATTTAGGGACTGTCTCTAAAGTTACGACATTTGGTATTCACGTTTCTACCTTCTACCAAAATCTTGTAGACACACATGCACATATACATATTCAAACACACCTCACTCAAAGCACATGCATATATACTATTTCTTTTTTTTTTTTTTCTTTTTTTTTACATGTTCATCACACAATTTTTTTTACTTTGTTCATTTTTTATTTTACCTGATCATAGATTATCCTGCTTATACAAATTTTAAATAAAATTTAGAAATAAAATTAACTAAGTAGAACTAATTGTGTGATGAATGTGTAAAAAAAAGAAAAAGTATATGTGCATGTACTTTGAGTTGAGTGTGTTTGAATGTGTGTGTGTGTGTGTGTGTGTGTGTGTGTGTGTGTGTGTGTGTGTGTGTGTGTGTGTGTGAGAGAGAGAGAGAGAGAGAGAGAGAAGGGTGCATCACTCTTCGACCTGGCACCTATAGATGAACACTTCACAGGTAGTTTTGGTGATTGTAAATCATTCTCATCAAATGTTATTGAGCTTCTAATTATCCAATACAGTAGTGAAATACATAGCAATCTTTACATATTACTTGACAGTTTATTTGGAAACACTTTACAGTAAGGTTCATAATGTATTAACTAATGTGAACTATCCATGAGCAACACATTTGTTGTTGTATTTGTTAATCTTTGTTAACGTTAATAAAAATACAGCAGTTCATTGTTCATGTTACTTCACTATGCATTAACTAAAGTTGACAAATACAACTCTTGATTTTAATAATGTATTAGTAAATGCTGGAATTAACATTAACAAAGATTAGTAAGTGCTGTAGAAGTGCAGTTCATTGTTCGTTCATATCAACTATTTAATATAAAGTGTTACCTTTTATTTTAATAAACATCAATAATCTAAAAGGTTTGCATTATACCTGACACCTAGATAAACACTTTAGAGTTGGTTTTGTGACTAAGTCATTCTCTTTAAATGCTATTGAAGGTAGAAACGTGAATACAGAATGTCGTAACTTTAGAGACGGTCCCTAAATTTTCGAATATTATAATCAAACGTTCAGCGTCAAATCAACTTAATGCCAGTATCTGCTTTCTTGGAGCCTATATAGTCTAACCTACATCACAAATGAGGTGCGAGTTTGGTCTTTTATATCACTGTACGAGTCCATTAAGCTGTGTTAAGAGTTTTATGTCCTGATGGCAGGGGAATCCTATGACGGATGAGGGAAACCCTATTATTACAACACCGCGCTGCGATATAAAGTTAAGGAAACTTATCAACAGAGAGAAATATATGTATATCTCAGATTTAACGTTTGATCTGTACACCAGCATCGGGCAATAACGTTATCTTGTTCACTGGAGAGAAAGCTGTAGCTACACAGGGAAAGTAAGCGTAAATACACTGAATTAAACATAAATGCAGCTTTTGTGTCTTTATCAGCTTTTCTGCATTTATACTGGCCCTGATAATCATCACACATTCACTTACCACTTGCTCCATTTCTGTAAATCCGTTTTTATGAATGAATGATGACTTACTAGCGTTGCTTTGGTCTTCCTAAACAGCCGCTAGCGACACCTGCTGGTGAAGAAGACTAACAGCAGATAGAGATGATGCATCGGCACTCTACTGCTCTTCCTGCAGTTCCCGGATGTGAAATGTTGAATTTTCTGCCGAATTTGAGCCACTGAATTTGTGGAAGCGAATTTGTAAAGCGAAATAAAATGGACTGAAAATTGCTAGTCGAATTTTATAGGTTGTATTTTTAAACAGAATGAATATTTTGGAAGTGAAATCTAAAAGGTGAATATGAATTATTGAATTTTTAATAATGAAAATGTGTGTGAAATATTTTTAATTGAAATATTCACAGCCTAAATATTCGACCATGTTGAATTTCAGCCCATAAAAATGCAAGCCTTAAAAATACAGTGCATCTAAATGCAAGTACAGCTAATGTAATGCATATTTTTTTTTCAAATAGTGCAATTCAACAAGCTTTTTATTTCAAAAACATTTGGCATTATTTTACTTCCATACTATGGACTACCATGACAAGAGTGATGTAGAAGTATTTACTTGTGAAGCTTTCACTGGCAACGTACTTGAGAGAAAACGGATTTCACGGTAATTGATTTTCAGCAGTAAGAAAATAAGTGCTTGATGTTTGCAAAACACAGTTATATATAACATGATGAGAATAGTAAGGCCTGTAGTTATGAAGTACATTTCATTTGAGGAAAATATATTTATATTTTTAGCATGACATTTTTTTTTTTCAAACATCATCAGCTAACAATACTTTTCAAATAGTCTATTATTAATTTTGTAATTCATAATTATTGATTATGGTTCAGACTTCACTACTGATTTAGTTTATTTTAGTTGTGGTGGTAATAGTCATGCTTGTACTCTGATTTTGCTGTAAATGTATAAAGAAAATTGTTTTGACAGAGTGATACAAATTTATTTTTGTTAAAAATCTAATAATATGAAAACTCTGGACATTTTCATACTTGGTTTATAATTTATGTAATTGTCACTAAAACTATGATAACTATTCTGGACACATTTAACTTTTGTGTCATAGAAAAAAAGTTACAAAGCCTTAAGGGGGCCTTTTTCTCCCACTCTACCCTTTACCTCAATGCGCATCAAAAAATTCCTGTGATTTTGTGCGATGGAATGACAACTAGACTAACCCATCTTTTTGCACAACATCTGAGTGCTGTTTTGGTTGTTCTGAAATGCATGAGCAAAGTCTGTCGTCAAAGTGGTTTGGTATCATTTACTCCCAGTCTTACATGACTGCGTTCCCAAACAGCAGCATCTGCCTCCGAAAGCAAGATAACAGATTTATTGCATTTCGTCTGCGCACTCTGAGATTACTCTAAAAAATGTCCACTTGTTTGTTTTAGGATCATTGTGTAAGCCACATGTTCATTATAAGATCAATGTGAGTGTGTTCACTCTAAGATCAGTGTGTAAGCTCATAGTTGTGTTATGTAAGAACAGTCTGTGTTCTGAGACAGATAAGATGTTTCTGTTCTAAAAGTAACATTTCCATGTTGTTTGAAGTGTCTGGGTAAATACATTGCAGCTCTAATGCTGTACAGTGGGTCCAAAAGTCTGAAACTGAAAATCCAGAATTCGAAATCTAGTTTAAATCTGGAAAGAAACATTATCATGTAAAAGAAATAAATAGTCAATATCTTACTCTGAAATTGCTATGTTGATATACAATTTGCTACGGAATTTTCCATGTAAAAACAAAAGTATTACATTAGGAAAAATATAAAAATGGAAGCATTTTTGCTAGAGAGAGAGAGAGAGAGTTCTGTCTAATTCAGGAAATAAAACTTTGGAAAATTAAACAATCAGCTACTCAATCAACCAGCAACTTCCTTCATCTCAAATAAATCACAAATGGCTTTTTTTGAAGTTTCTTTGACCAGTAAGCAACCACCAAGAACACACTGTAATATTAATATTATTTTGATATTTTTGGCAAAGTCTGAGACAAGGTTAAAATATTATAATCAATACCTAAAAATTGTTTTCAGTTTTAATGTGACCTTCCTATAACAATAAAAGTTTAAGAGTTATGTTTTAACCTTGACATTTGGTTCCCACAAACACAGCAAAAGTTGACACTTCTGTACTATATAAACCCCTTCACAGCTTCACCTTATTTTCACAAAACGCTGCTCCATTCCTGCTACACTGCCTTGCTACACACAGACAATGCTCAACATGTGCACACAGACTCAGACACAAAACAACTCATTCCTTTTGCCCATTCATTAATATCTTCCGCCTGAATGAATATTTGGGATGAAGGTCTGATCAAAGCGACATTGAGGGGGCCAGGGCAGCAAAGTGGTTGAGAGAAGGTGGGGGAGTGTTTAGGGGGACGAGGGGCCCCACAAGGGTTAAGGATGGGTGGGCCACACTAATGGATCTGAGTTGGACACGCAGTGGGGGTTGAGGGTCGAGGTCATGCAGATAACAGGAATTTGGAATGACTCAAAGAGCTCTCATGCGATTGGTCGATTTGCACGAGAAAATCCCCATGAATGCTCTGCACCACATTCTGATCTAAAAATCACACTCATATGCACAAACAAAATATGCAATTTAAAATACACACAAACATACAAGGTCACAAATTAAAGGGGATCTCTCAAATTTGATCTCTTAGTTCAGGGAATAAAGTACTTTTTTAAGTCTTGTTATGACTAAGAAATGTACAAAATTCTGAACCTCACAAATGATCAACCTCACAGATGGGTTTGGTATTTGCAATGCTGACTTTGAATAGATTTTCTCTATGTATTCCTTTGGCTCAATCGGTCTTATACAGGATTAAGGTTTGGGATCAATGGCCTGTTATTAACTGATGTCAGTCTTACCTTTGTCTCAGAGGGTATATCCTGAAGAAAATAAGTATCGCTTGCACATGCAAAACTAGCCATTACTATATCAGAATGATTCTATGTGGTTGTTGTTGTTGTTTGCAGTTTGCTAAGTGGTTGCTAGATGGTTGCTTATCTGCCTAATCAAATGAACCCACCTCCAAGTTTCTATGACATTATGGTCCCTGGATATGGTTTATGTTTGTCATTCAAAGTAAGTCTATGGGATTTATTTGCCTATTTTAGTGACATGACAAACAAAACTATTGCTTAAAAAGTAGCAGGACATCTCATTTCTCATGTCTCTTCTTTCATGTCTATTGGAAAAACAGTGTAGGACACTTAATACTTAGGCTTAGGGATCAAGCTTCTAACCCCAAGTATTATCAATCATAAAACACTCAACTTTTACTTGGAATTTACATTGGGTTTCCCTTTAGCGGTATGCATCACTAAGAGGTACCATATTAAATCCTGTCTCTCTTTCTCTAGGTATATTCTGTTCCGGGTCATCTGATATGTGTGCATCTTCACCGTGTCAGAATGGGGCAACATGCGTGGATACAATGGACGATTATGTGTGTTTATGTTCACGGGAAGGAGTACGGTACATGGGGAGGGACTGTCAGGAGCCGTACAACGCTTGTGCGTTTGCTGAATGTGAAGGATGTGTGAGTGAACCCGGCACGGAGCACTACATCTGTCCAGAGGACATCAACGAGTGTGAAAGTGGGCCATGTGTTGGTGCCCTCTCTGAGTGTGTGGATGAGCTGAATGGCTACAAATGCCTGTGCCCACCTGGTTTCGGAGGAGAGGACTGCAGTCGTCGCATAACCGATTGTGTTGATGAACCCTGCCTCAACAATGGCACCTGTAGACGTATAGTGGATGGATTTGAATGCACTTGTTCAGACGGTTTTCGTGGTGAGACCTGCGAAGAGGACCTGGATGAGTGTGAGTCACATCCCTGTCAGAACGGGGCAATCTGTCTGGATGGAGCCAACAAGTATCATTGCTTCTGCGTACCTGGATACCAAGGACACAACTGTGAGATTGACATAAATGAATGTGCATCGAGACCTTGTTGGAACAATGGAACATGTATTAATGGGAAAGACCGTTACCTGTGTGAATGCCTGCTGGGATATACAGGTAATCTGTGGGGGTGTGTGAACCCATCATTAGTTTCCTCACTAACAGTCTGCTAAAAGTGTAAGGCAGGGTAGTTGCCAAGTCGTAAACTGCTCTTTATTGGGCATCTAATTTGTTAAGTCAGGGGTAGGCAACTTCGGTCCTGAAAAACCACTGTCCTGCAGAGTTTAGCTCCAATGCTGAAATAAAACCTCACCTGCCTGTAGCTTTAGTAATCCTGAAGACATTGATTAGCTTGTTTAGGTGTATTTGATTAGGATTGGAGCTAAACTCTGCAGGAGTCTCTCTATGACTGATGTTGCATATCCCTGTTTTAAGTCATGTTTTGTGTTCTGAATCTCTTTAGGAGTGAACTGTGAGATGGAGATTGATGAATGCGAGTCACATCCCTGTCAAAACGGAGCCACCTGTCATGACCTAGTGGGGCTGTACACCTGTGACTGTGTGCAGGGGTTTGAAGGTTCAGACTGTGAAATCAATATTGATGAATGTGAAAGTGATCCATGTCAAAATGGAGGAATCTGCCACGACCTCATTGATAGGTAACTGAACTCTGGAATTGTGGGAATGCCTAACAGAGTCATGCAGATGGCATGTCCATGCATTGCCCATTGTTTTTTTTCACTTACAGTGAGTAAAACAAATGTTACATGTTAGTTAGACAGTCTCTTCCTGTCTAAGTGGTTGGTTATTGGCCAGAAAAAGCTGTAATGCAAAGTAGATTTTATGCTGATAGTTAAAATAGTCTGATTTGGTGTGTGTTTGTATGCAGTTATGAGTGTGAATGTGAGGGCACTGGTTTTATTGGGGACCACTGTGAGGAGGATATTCCAGAGTGTGCATCACATCCTTGCCAACATGGAGCTACTTGTCTAGAAGGCATTAACCACTACAACTGTACCTGTTGGCCAGGTAGCTCTTTGTCCAAAATTACACTAAAGTCTTTAACTCTGCAACAAACTGAAACAATGTTAATGTGTGTATAGGTTTTGAAGGAGATAACTGTGAGGTGGATATAGATGAATGTGCTGATACTCCCTGTGAGAATGATGGTGAATGTTTTGAGAAATCAAATCCAGAACTCTGGGAAACAGACTGGGAGTTCACCTACGCCACAGCTGCTGGTTACGTCTGTCAGTGCCAACCAGGATATACAGGTACCAGCAACATAAAAACAAATGTAAATGTAAAACAGTACAGTAAAGCAATACATAGACAATGCAACCACTTTCATTTTAAGAACTTGTTCCAGAGTTGAGCCTAAATATTTTGTGACCAAAAAATGTGACTGAATGGGTGGTCAAGGTTACTTAAGTACTGACATGATGTTTTGCTTGATGAGAGTTTTGTCATGCTGTTTATTTGTTTTGTTTGTTTGTCTATTTGTTTTCCCCAGGAGAGAACTGTTCAGTGAACATAAACGAGTGTGTATCTGAGCCCTGTCACAATGGAGGAAGCTGTAAGGATTTGGTAAATGGATACATGTGTCTATGCCCAGAGGGGTTTGCAGGTTAGTGTTTGCATATGGGAAAGTGTTTGCATGTGTCTTTGTCTGTATCTGTATCCTTAATTTTGGTCTGTTTTTCTCAGGTGTGGAGTGTGAGGTTAATATAGATGAGTGTGAGAGTTCCCCCTGCCTGAATGGAGGTGTATGTGAAGATGGAGTAGCTGAATACAAGTGCCAATGTGCAGAAGCTGAGGATGGTCACCTGCCATGGGGGGGTCCCCAATGCACTGTGCAGCTGCTTGGTTGCATTGAGCATGCCTGCCAAAATGGCGCCACCTGCTTGCCTTGGTTAGATGGAGAGACACATGGACATACTTGCCTTTGTCCTCCTGGTTTCTATGATGACATATGTTCTACATCAACCACATTCTCCTTCTCCTCTCCGAGGTTCTTTCTGATTGAGGTTCCACCACTCGAGCGCAGAAAGAGAGACACAGAACACGAGCACCCTCTGGGGGTTGGTCTGCGCTTCCGCACCACTCTGCCTGATATGCTGCTGTTCTTTCGTGGCAATGCTGAGCTTTTCCTATCCTTGGAGATTATTGGGGGTGAGCTGCTTGCTAAGGCAATATCAAAGGAGGCAGGGTCACTTGAGGCACATTTACCAGTGCTTGTAAGTGACGGAGATTGGCATGAGGCAATGGTGAGCATTGATGAACAGGATATCAAACTTGTGCTTCAGGTCAAAGGTCCAGGCTGTGACAATCAAGCATGCAGAGTTGAAGACAAGCTACCAGAATATCATGAAACTTTCTTGAACCACAATAGCCTCACAAAGGTATATGTTGGCGGAGTACCAGAGGAGTACATGGAGCTTACATTGAGTGGTCATAGCTTTTTGGGCTGTATGGAGGACCTACAAGTTGATGGTCATCCTGTCCTGCCGCATGATCTGGGAGATGAGGAGGCAAACGTAGAGTTAGGCTGTATAAAGCCAGAATGGTGCCAGGTGGACCCACATCCTTGCTCTCAAAAAGGGCACTGTGTCGACCTCTGGACGAGCTACCGCTGTGACTGTTATAGACCACACTATGGACATGACTGCAGCCAAGGTGTGCATACACATATGCTCATACACTAAAACACTGGTCTTGTAGTAATGTGTAGAGCTGGGGTATTCAACTCTAGTGCTGAAGGGCAACTGTTCTGCCAGGTTTAGCTCTAACCCTATTCAAACACAACTGATCAAACTAATCAAGATGATTACTTGGAAATTACAGGCAAGTATGTTTGATTAGGGTTTGACTGAAACTCTGCAGGACAGTGGCCCTCCAGGACTGGAGCTGAATAGTTTTGGCGTAGAGGAAACCAAACTTATATAATAAAAAAAAATTGTCGCATACTTGACTTTTGTCTTTATTTCTCTTTCTTTCTCAGATTTCTCTTCTTGGACATTTGGTCATGAGGATTCTACAAGCTCCCTTGCATTTGAACTGCTGTCTGATATCGGCAGGAACTTTAGTGTCTCATTCTTCCTACGATCGCTTAAAACAAAGGGATTATTATTTCAGCTACGAAGGGCAGGACTTCAGAACACAGAGGGAGACTATCCTTATTTTACCATGTACCTGGAAATGGGACGAGTACAGGTGACCTCTGTAGCAGAGTCACCCATCTTATCATCACCAATGTTTGTCTGTAATGGAGATAAGGCACTGCTTCAGGTGGACATACAGGAGGGTCAGGTGTTCTTTAGCCATGGAGGACTGCACTATGGACTTGGCTCACTGCCTGACATGGAAGTTCTGGAGGGAGACCTGGTGTATGTTGGTGGAGTTCCAGGTGAAGAAGGTGCAACAGATTGGGGTGGGCACTTTAAGGGCTGCCTGCAGGACCTGAGACTAGACGATGTGCATCTGGATGTGGAAGCCTGGAATAGTACCCTCAGTGAGACTATATATATTTCCAGTGATGCAGAAAATGTGCTACCTGGCTGCATAAGTGATGACACATGCAAGGTACGTAGACTTACATGGAGCTTTTATTTCATTAGATCTGTTAGATAATTATTATTATCTAACAGATCTAATGAATAATATAATTATAGATAATTTCATTAGTACATTGATGATTACAGTTGGAAAGAGCTGATGTTGTGTGGTTGGTTTGCAGGTGGAGCCTTGCTTGAATGGTGGAAAGTGTACAGTCACATGGAATGACTTTACTTGTTCTTGTCCACGGGATTTCACTGGAAAAACATGTGAAACCAGAGTTTGGTGTGTCAGCGACCCGTGCGTAAATGGTGGACGCTGCGTGGATCTGTTGGATGGTTTTGAGTGTATGCTTATCTTAAACACTTAGCTGATATTTGCCTGTTTCTTGGTTGCTTCCTGAACATCCTGTTATTATTAATTAATAAATATTAATAATGTATAGATGTTCATAATCGAGTAGTAAATATAAATGTATGTTAAAAAAAATATAGTACATATAAATTGCAATAAAACTTTTTTTGTCTTACCAGGCATTGCTAATGCAACCTTCGACAATACACCCTTACACTACAGTGCTAAGGGATCTCTAGTTGAC
The DNA here is from genome assembly GCF_024489055.1 of Chanodichthys erythropterus. Lineage (NCBI taxonomy): Eukaryota > Metazoa > Chordata > Actinopteri > Cypriniformes > Xenocyprididae > Chanodichthys > Chanodichthys erythropterus. Next base: position 12,812,314 of record NC_090242.1, on the reverse strand, counting down.
CCAGTTACCAACGTTACCATGGAGCTCCGTACAAGGCAGGAAAATGGTGTGTTACTTCGTGCATGGAGAGGGGCGGAACTTCTACTGGTTGGTCTGTTGGATTCAGCCATTTATGTGGAGCTTCATACAGAGAACAGTGTGGAACCAGTGACATTCTCTGGAAAGAGACACATTGCAGATGGAACCTGGCATCGCCTGCTTGTTGGCATGGCCAACCCACAGCATGATGCATCAAAGTGGTTGATTTTGGTAGATGGCATCATCGATGGTAGCAGTGCCCCAGTGCTTGCTGGTAGTATAAGTTTTCTTAAAGACTTGTCAAGTGAGGTTGCACTGGCAGAGACGTACACAGGATGTCTAGGTGCTGTCAGAGTGGGTGAGGTGTATCTTCCATTTGTAGACAATGCCAAATCACCCCAAACATCTAGGTTTTGGCGGAGACAAGATGAGCGTGTGCGCATAGGGTGCTTTGGGGCTCCAGTGTGCCACTCGCATCCTTGCCGGCGTGGAGGAACATGTGTGGATCTCTTCAATACCTTTAGCTGCCAGTGCTCAGCCGGCTGGGAAGGGATCACCTGCGAGAAAGAAACAGATGAGTGTGTCTCAGGACCCTGTCTCCATGGCAAATGCAAGGACAAATTTAATGGGTTTGACTGCTTGTGTCACCCAGGATATGCTGGACCTACATGTTCGGAAAACATAGACGACTGCAAAGGATCGAAGTGTAAGAACGGGGGAACCTGTGTGGATGGAGTTAATGACTACACCTGTATCTGTCCACCTAAGTACAGCGGACAACGTTGTCAGTGAGTTCCTACTTATCACACTTTGATGACTAGACTTGGCTCAGCGGTAATTTAGACACCATTTACAGTATATATAACAGGGTTCCTCAAATAGGATCCTGGAGGGCCACTGCCCTGCAGAGTTTAGTTCCAAACCTAATCAAACACACCTAAACAAGCTAGTCAAAGTCTTCAGAGTTACTAGAAAATTGCAGGTAAGTCAGTTCGAACATGTTTTGAGCTAAACTCTGCAGGACAGTGGCCCTTCCACTCAATTGAACAGAGAACAGGGTTATAATGTGGCCTTCACAGAGACAAGCAAAATGCAAATCTACTTGCAATTGTAAATACTAATGAATGCCAGTAGAAAACCATAAAAAAGTTAACTATCCATTTTCCCAAATGTCCCTCTTTATTTCACAGTTATTTCTTATTACCTGAGTTTAAATGAACCAGTGAGAATGCATCCTTATCTGTCTGGGACTGTTCCAAGTGTTTGGAGTTTGAGCATTTGTTTGTTTGTATTCTTGTGCATCAGGTATAACTACCCTCCTCTTAAATGTGAACTGGATTTTGTGTGTGAAAATGATGGCATTTGTCATGACACTCAGTGGGGGGCAAACTGCACCTGCCCTCCAGGATTCACAGGAGACAGGTGGAATTAAAACTTACATCCTTATCCAATAGAAATAAACTGAATATACAAATACTGATATAGAAGACTAAGTGTTCATATGTTGTTGTTTTTTTTCACAGATGTGAGAGAGAAATGGATGAGTGTGCATCTAGCCCATGTCTAAACGGTGGTTCGTGTCTGGATCGGCTGAACCGGTTTCAGTGTTTGTGTCCAGTAGGATTCAGTGGCCAGTTCTGTGAAACAAATGTAAGTAAACACTGAGTATAATAATAAGCATGCAATTTTGGAGCGAATGCAAATTAGTTCAGTATTGTTATTTTGCTATATTTATGCCTTCCAACAACAACAATTTGAATCTCTCTCTGCAGAAGCAGGCTCAGCAAGATCATATACCATGGCTGGCGATTGCGGTTCCACTGGCATGTGGCTGTATCCTCTTGGTGGCTATTGGTCTCATTTTCATGTTAATGACAGCGCGCAGGAAGCGACAATCAGAAGGAACGTATTCCCCAAGCCATCAGGAAGTTGCAGGTGCACGCCTGGAGATGGATAGCATGCTGAAAGTACCACCTGAAGAGCGTCTGATTTGAGATATGAACACAAAAAAAGTGATTATATGGAGCTACAGCGGACCTTTCCAAGACTATGTGGTATTATGGAATAAAAAGCAAGTGCTACATCAAACAAGCATCCTAAAGAGGAAAAATGAAAATGGGAAAAATGAAAGCATTAAATATGGTTGATCTTTCACTACAGATTTTTCAACAACTCTGGAATTTAACCAGCAACTCTCTCAAGTGTAGTTGAACTTGGACTTTGTGATTCTTTACCTCATGGCATTATATGCCTGAATGACTGATAACAGTATTATACAGTAAAGAGGTGAAAATATGAGTTTACATTCTCCCCACAGCATTTAAAATCTTAAACAAATCCCTCTCAAAGATAAGCGCTAAAAATAGTGCTTATGATGGATCGAGCAACATTTTGAAAATGTGTACAGGTATGTATATATTTTTTCCACAGCATTTGAATGTACAAGGTATGCTATCTGTAGCAAGACTGTTGTGTTAACTAGCTACTATTTCTGCTGTAGGCAACACTGGATATGATAACTGACACAAAGGAATGTGGCTTCATATTCATGCCAATGTGAATAATTAGCCATAAATTAGCATTTAGCAGGGGTGTGGAACAACAAACAAGTTACCCTTTAGGCTCTGTTTCCACCTGGTATTAAGATGCGTTTTGGTCGATCTAATCAGAAGGGAGATGAATTCCTGTTTACACCTTTTAATCCATCTCTTTTGTCCACTTTTGACCACTTCTGTCCTGATTTCCTTGAGGGGAGGGTCTATGCCACCGGGTCTACCCACCGTAAATGTATTGGCTTTTTCAGATATTTCGATCTAGTGGACAAAATAAGCTTGTGCAATTTACATATGAACACAAAAGGAGATGGCAGAACATCATACGGAGAGCAGTTTTCATTTCTGCTCTGACATCCGCTAGACCACACTGAACGTGGTGAGAACATTGTGCTTGGTATGTTTTTCGTCTACACACAAAAACTTTGGTTTCTTCAGCCGAAAAAGTTTCCTTTTGTCTTTTGTGGTCATTCTACAACATGACCGTTTACACTACGAAAGCAATTCAGCTGAATGCGTTTTTGACTACCTTTGGAAGTGTTCAAAAATAGACAAGCTCAAAACATTTTAGCCCCCATTCACAGCAGTATTTAACACCACCCTCATTGTGATCAGACTGACGAAAATGCTTCTAAATGCCAGGTGTGAAAATGGCCTTAAAGGGATAGTTCACCCAAAAATGAAAATTATTCCATGATTCACTCACCCTCAAGCCATCCTAGGTTTATATGACTATCTTCTTTCAGACGAACACAAATCGGAGATATATTTAAAAATATCCTTAGTCCTCCAATGTTTATAATGGTTGTGAATGGTAACCCAAAACCTGAAGACAAAAAAAAAAAAAAAAATGCATCCATCCATAAAAATAAAAAAAAACAGAATCCATACAACTCTAGGGGGTTAATGAAGGCCTTCTAAAGTGAGTTGATGCATTTGTGTAAAACAAGTATCCTTATTTTAAATGTTATGAAGTAAAATAATGAGTTTCCGGCACGACAGCCATACACATTCAATGTACGTCAAAAACGCGTTAACTTCCGCTACGTAGTACACAGTAACATGACATACTGCGTGTTGTACGTCATGGTGTAGTGTAGAATGTCATGACATATATCTCCGATTGTGTTCTTCTGAAAGAAGATAGTCATATACCCCGAGGGTGAGTAAATCATGGAATAATTTTCATTTTTGAGTGAACTAATCCTTTAAAGTAATGCATTTTCTTACCGTTCCCTTTTGGTGCATAACTTTTCTGGTTTTGCCTACAAAATTGTTGCATTCACATTGTGTCAGAATTACTCGAATTATGCATTTACAGTTACTAAAAACTATTCAAGTCTTTGTTGAACTCATGTTATATAAGAACCAAAAAGACAGTTAATGCTAGTTAGTTAGCAACATCTCTATAGGTTTATGTTTGATATTTCATTTTAACCAGTAACCTGTACATTCACTAATCACTATTTGAGACTGCAAAGAGAAATTAATATAGTGATAACATTTTTTGCTATCAATGACAACAGTGCTTCACGTGGAGCTGTCATGGATGGAGTCACAAGACAAATAGCTTTGACTAGAATCTCTGAGCAGTTGTCATCTTATAATTACGGTAATTCCAACAAAAATGTGAACGCATCTTAATCTGATTGAGACCGTCATTGGAAAAACTGTGAACATTTTACTATTTGACAATCACTGCACTTCACATTTTTTTTAGCAATGTGTTTATACACATACCAGTGTGTGAGACTACTAAAGATATAAATAAACACCAACACCAATGTTTATACACACTTACCTCTGCATACACATGCAAACATGAACGCCATGAGTGGTGAAATAAAATTCTGCCTGTGTATGATGATAAAACAAGAGAGATGAGATAAATACAAGAATAATTCCTTGCTGATGCCTAAATGCTGAATGCAAGTTGTGTTAATTGTGGGTATAATTTTTGTTTTCTGGTCTGTTGCATATCAGTCTGGCTTCTTTCAAATGCATGCTTAGGAATTTCTAAACCTAAACTGTACAGTGTGAACTGCAACATCATTTTAGGAATATATTTGAATGTGTAAATGTGCAAAAATTGTTTAATAAAAGGTGTTTGTGTTTAAATGTGTAAATGGACTAAAGGTTGGATGCATGATTATTTGTGCTTGAATTTTTTTTTTTTTTTTTAAATCTCATCACTTTTGCTTATAATTAGCAGCACTTAATTAAATGATTAGTCCAGTTTCAAATAAAAATGTTCCTGATAATTTACTCACCCCCATGTCTTCCAAGATGTCCATGTCCTTCTTTCTTCAGTCGAAAAGAAATTAAGGTTTTTTATGAAAACATTACAGGATTATTCTGCTTATATTGGACTTTAATTGTCCCCAAACGGTCAAAAACCTTAATTTCTTTTCAACTGAAGAAAGAACGACATGGACATCTTGGATGACATGGGGGTGAGTAAATTATCTGGAATTTTTTATTTGAATCTGGACTAATCCTTTATGTTAAACAGCCCTAAAATATACAATGTGCGCAAGAATACTGGGAATGTGAATGATTAAAAATAACAAATGGGAGCAAAACAAATTTCAAGCTCAACACTTTCACAGGAATATACTGTTTTTTTTTAATTATGGCAAACAAAAAATAACATCCAAATAAAAATTAAAAAAAGTGCAAAATGATAAACAGGATACGAGTTCACATTAGGGTACATTCCAAGAGAAAATTGTATTTTACACATCAGAAATGCATTTTGATACCTCCATCTCGCTGAGAGCAGCACTCTCCTACCAACTCTTCTTCAATCTGAGATAACCAAACCTCAAAGAATCCTGTCAAAATACAATAGATTGTATAATGTTTGTTAAATCCATGCTAAGCCATACTTTCAGATCCTGTTTTACACGGACATGTTAGATTACAGTTTGACACATTCAGTGACGTGCCTCTTTGTCTGTTGTACAGTGATGTCATGTACAAGACTTTACCCAGTACAACATTTAACACTAAACACGTTAATGCCTTGCCAGTTAAATCACCGTGTGGGGAAAAATATCACAGATTCAGCTCATCTGACAGTTACTGAAAAAAATAACAAAAATACTGTATCTGCAGCAGTCAAAATTGTAAAGATACTTTTCAGCGAATACATTTTTACTAGATATTTCAATTTAAAGTCTACTTTTGCCATTTTAAAGTAGCTCTTTAAATTCACATTTTGATGTAAATAATTTGAAGTTTTGCGTTTATCAAACATTATAGTCAGTGTATTCTTTTAGGGTGACTCATAAATTTTGCAATTGTGTTTTAGCCTTCAATTCTTCTAAACATGTTTTAAACTTTCAGTATGAATTATTTACCAAGGAAAGTGTTTGCTGTACCAATCTCATATCAACCTAACAGCCCAAGTGAACATGTAGAAATCATTTTTTAACATTAAGACAAAATTTTAACCAAAATATCTGAACAACCCATGCTGTAAGACTAAGTATACACAAAAAACCTCTGAGCAAAAAACAGCTCTGAACTTCCACACACACACACACACACACTTACTCTCAAGGCCTAAAATGAAACTCGATCTTTAAGGCCCAAATTAAAAGATGGTCCAAATGAATTAACTAACAGAAAATAACATTTTCTAACAGCTCAACAGGGTGGATACAGATGTTCAAGAACACTTTAATAACACAAATAACATTATTTCATATCTTTAAATACAACAATAAAACCAGAGAAGAAGAGACCAATTCACTCCCTGATGTTCCCTGACATGGACAAAAAACAAAACAAAAACGTTTCTTTTGGATTTGAGCATTTGGTTGTACACAATTCTTTTCCATGTCAAGATCTGCACAGACAGTGTTCTCCTACTTGCAAGTCTCAGACAAAAATATAGCAAATGGCATGAAACAATGATCCTCCAACACAGATTGTGTATCGTGCTGAACAAAACCCAATAAACAGGCACAGTCTTTGACAAGAAAAACAGCTTTTAGAGTTCGGATTCATTTTAACACACTTTATAGCAGTATGTATGTTTAAAAAGCGCAAAACAGATCTATTAGAATAAATACCCAAAATGCAGAGTGCATGGCAGTAGCAGATTAGATGGAACGGGTACTGCTAAAAAGAAAGCTCTGATTGATTGCTTTATGAAAGCTATAAGTCTATCATGTGATGCTCAGAATGAAAGAAGATTTTAAACTTCAACATCAAATCAAAGCAAGTGGACATTTTGCATCTATAAACTAAACTATTTTGAAACTGAACAGAACCCAGTTCCAGGAGACCCATTTTAACACTTTTGGACTGACACTCAGGCAAGCGGAATAGGTAAAGCCTGTACCAGTGAGGGCATTCACCATATATTTAATCTAAAAAACAAAAAACAAACGCACTCTTCATCAGTTTACCTAATTTAATTACACTTTTTTTTGGTCAAGAGCTAATGCATCAAATGCATCCTGCATTTTGACCTCTAAAATATCTGACCTGTAGGGGGCAGTGTTGTGTTCTACAGGGCTGTTTATTCTGACCCGTTCATTGTGCTGCACACACTATGCTCTATGCGGCGAGTAGTATATAACTTGTACTTGGGCACAATATGTAGTGCAGTATGCATTCATTGTAGTGTGCTGTATGTAATGTAGTGCAAATATGAAGTACACAGCCACAATGTAGTATGCAATGTATATTTAAGGGTGTAGAATGTCGTATGCCCTTGTGTCATGTAGCAGATAGTGTGGAATGTGTAGTACGCAATTTACTAGGGATATACAATATTTGTATTCAAGTGTGTTATGAATGTCAATTTAACAATGGTTTATATAAATTTGCACAAGAGTGTGGATGTTAGGGTTTGAATTAATAGATGTGTAAGGTTAAAAATAAGCTTCTTATTAAAACAGCACTGACTGTTAAGAGAATGTGCAGTTTACCACCAAAAAAAGCAACAATGGCAGTCTAATCATTAAAGTTAGGACGTGGGTCATTATCGTATGGTATCTTTAATATCGTAGCCTGATCCCTACGGGACCTACACTGCTAGCTACAAGAAAATACAGTGTTATCTTGCTAATATGTTTTTCAGTGTTAAAATTGGTGCTATTGGAGCAGCACGGTTCATCCGGTTGTTATGGGAAATACAGCATTAGCATCAGTGTGCATAAGGCTAAGTGAGTGAGCTAGGCGCAAAAAAAAGCACAACACACTCTGGAGGAAAAAAGTTCAACAGTGCTTTCAGGCCACTAGGAGGCGCAGTCTTAAATACCCACTGGCTCTAAATTTGCAGTCCCTCACTGGTTGGTAGCAGCAGTAGAGGAAAGATGCGGGCAGAGCTAATCGAAAGTTTCCCACCTTCTCCGCAAGTCCTCAACCTTTTTTGGGGGGGGAGTGGCCATTGAAGTTGGTGTGGTTGCCATGGTAAGAAGGTCACTAAATGGGTCATGGGGTGTGTCTGTGGAGACTTGCGCAGACTGGGCTGGAGTAGCCGGAGCAGGCGAGTCTAAGAGGCTTGAGAGAGAGCCACTACTGCTGGAGGATGGAGGAAAGCGCCCAATTGACCACGCCCCTCCTGTTGGGGTCACACCCACAGCGGATGCCTGACCAAATACTGAGAGCGGGCGAGCAGAGGAGGGGAAATAGTTTGCACCTGGGGGATGCATGTAGGCTGGGGTGAAAGGGTTACGTGGGGCAACAGGACTATAGTGCCTTTGTGGTGGATACTGGGAAGGTTGGGTGAAGGGGTTCAGTGACACTGGAGGGGGGAAGGTGGGCAGGTTTGGGGGATTGGGTCGAGGAGGTATAGGGGGTTTAGAGAGGGATGGGGTAGCCTCATTCTTCATTGCTCCGCACAGAGGGTCCAACAAGCTGAGCAAGTCCTGTCCCTGTCCATCGTTTGGCTCGTTAGGCTTCAACAAGTCTGCCTGAGTTTGTGTTTGGGAGTGAGGAGACATGTTCAGCGCTTGCCGAAACTCCTGCCCTCCAGTGGACACTCCTCCCTCCTTCTCGCTGGCCTGCTTGACCCCGCGCAGCAGGGTAACAGCTGGTGCCAGCACTGCACCCGGTTCAGGTGTTTTCCGACCTTGGGGACGAGGGATTGTGATACAAGCCCCCTCAGTCTTCTCTCCACTGGGATTTGAGCTGTCTCTGCTGGGTGGGCGTGCCTCAGGGGGTTCCAAGGGTGGCACGGAGAGAGGTCTCTCCCAGGACGGTGACTCTCGGCCAAGTAACGTAGATGGGTCTTCCCGTTGGGTCCAGAGCTTGTTGTATGGATTGGCGGTCTTAAGACCTGGGAGAGTGCGTGTGCGTTCGCCAGAACTAAGATCCATCCGCTGGAGAACAAACAATTAGAACAAATTTTTAGATAGAGGCCATGCACACAGATAAATATGGTTGCTTTGGAGTGTTTCAGGGAGTGAAAACCGCCATCAACTCCTAAAAAAAATCAAGTAGGCCACATTTACACTACAGGTCTTGATGGCCAATTCCAATTTTTGGACTAAATCCGATTTTTTTTGACAAGCCGCTTTTAATATCTTTTAAAAGTGACCAGTATCCAATATCTGCATTTACACTGCACTTGGTGAAATGAACAAAAAATAGCATTATGATATCAAGAAATCAATTTCAATAGTACATTGAAATGGAATTGAAAATTTTTTAATGCAATAGTTTTGATCCTTGCATCAAAATAATTATATAGTACAAATGATTCACGACATCCGCAAGATGCATGGGAGAGGAATAATAGTCAGGTGGTAGAACTTTTGTTAAGCACGTCAGATGTTCTGAGTTCGAATCCACCCTTGTATAGGTTTTTTACTCATTAAAACCAAATGTGTTCATCAGTGATTGTATATCAAGGGCAGAGACATGTTTGTGTGCATTTTATTTTGGGGTTTCACTGGATTGAATAGGGAGTCTCCACAACGGGACTGAAGGGCACATCTGTGCACATGCCAGATCGCCTATTATTTAACACAAAAGCACTAAATTAATTCTCTGCTAGTCAACTAGATAGGTTTCATTTGTTATAGATATATAAGTACCTGAAATGTTTAAAAAAAAGTCCCTTTTCAATGATGTACGACTCGCACTGAAAGGGGACTATCCGATCTGTCCTTCTTCACGGCAGATTCAAATGCACGTATCCCATTCATATCATATTTATTTCCACATATGAATGAGGCCTGAAACTGAACCATGCAGTGTAAATGCAGCCATAGTGATGACCAAATGTTTATTAAATGCTTCTTGTTTACTGCCATTATATGCCGAAACGTTGCTATGGTTCTCACCATCAATTATTGTGATTTGGGGAGTGTCTTCTGTATTCTGTACAAGTGGAACAATTTAGGCAGTGTTTCTTTAACCTGATCCTGGAGACAAAACAACAGTACACATTTTGGAAGTGTAATTCTCCCTTATTTGACCCATCCATTTCAGGTCATGAAGTGCATTAAATCACAGCTGTCACTCCCCAAACTTTGCAGTGCTTACACAGTCTAACCTGATAGTTAAAGTTGGCATATTGTGGGTCTGCCCGAAGCTCCTCCAAACTCCGTGCAGAACTGAGTGTAGAGTGTGTGCTGAGAGAGGGTTTTGTAGTATTTGTGGTTTCTTTACATTCTGGTTCCCCCTGCTGACTACGGAAGGCATCCTGCAACAGGCTCAGGTCAGAGAACTTGTCTAGCACAGGGCTGGACGGAGCAGTGTTACCTTGGAAGCGCTCCCCAACCTCCTCACCTTCTTCTACAAGCTCCGCCTCTTTTAGAGACCTGTATGGCTGGGGCCTAAGTCACATACGCAAACAAAAACACATGTGCACAACAACCACGCCACAAAAACACACAAACAAGCACGCAACGGACAACACATGCACAAACAGGTACAGACACACATTGTATTTTCATGTTAGATGAGCAGCTGCTGAAATGGGCAGACGTGGTCAACATAATAATCAAAATCACTTTACTTAAATAAGCTGTTGCATGCCTCAGGCATTACATTAAATATAGCCATGCAAAAAATCTGATTTAAGCCAGCAAAGACACATTTAGCAGGCCGCAGAGTAACTAAATATCATAGGGTACAGTGGTCCCAAAAACCATTTGGACACTTAAGACACACTTAAAAATATAGTTGTCATTGCATTAGATAATAACAGACAGGCTAACATGTTCTCAGGGCCTAATTGAAGAACGAATACTATGCCCTATTTGTAATTGTTTGCAGACCTTTAATAGTGTATGCATTAAGGCTGGCTAGAGGAGCACTGCAGTAGCCTAAACAAGTCTAGAGATAACAAGAGCTTAGACAAGGAGCTGTATGGCAAGCCCAAATCTGAAAGGTTTGGCTTCCTGTTGCTGTATGGAGAAATCTGCATGACTGAGAGGTCTCCAAACAGGACCCCCAAAACTCCTGGCTGACCTCAATAGCACTTCTTCTGTATTACGGACATGTTCCACTAAGTTTCCAATGACTATCAGAAAGCTTTTCATTGGAGACCAAACACACTGGATTCATTCTGGATTAAATGCAGACCTTTAATAAAGTATGCAGGAACACTGAAGAAGAGGAGGGAGCCAAGCACCAAACCTTGAGGTACCCCTGTGTATAGTTGATACAATTCATACTCACAAATTAATAATTCACTTCTACATGTTTGATTAAGTTTGACAGTTTTGAACAGTTTCAGTATATCTAATGCTTCCACTTTGAAGCAGTGACATCCATACATTTTTTTGTGTCCAAATACTTTTTGGGGGCACAGTATGTAAAAAGGCCATCAAATATTCATTTTTAGACTAGACATTAGAGAAATCAAGAATGAAAACCAATTGAACAGAGACCATTCAAAAGGAGCAGAAAGCAGGAAGTGTTCAGGAAAAGCAGCAATGGAGTCGTCATCCTGAGACAGCTCGTCACCCGAAGAGTCCTCGCACAGAAACACTGTATAGTGACGAGTTGGACGCACGTAACTACAGCGTCAACACGCACGCATACAGAGATGCACAACAGCAACAACAAAAAAGAAAGCATGAACACAAATTGGCAGAGACATAGAGAGCCAAGTTTCAGGTGTAACCACAGTACCACACACAAACACACAGATCACAAAAACGACCATCCCAGTGTGAAAGAGAACACAAAAGTGAGAGAGAGAAGGAAAGAGCAAGTGAGACATGCAATCACACAATCAAGACCACAACATTTTTGCTGTGCTAATTTGCATTTGATAAATATTTGAGGCTTAATGTACAGCCTGCCAGCCACTAGTGTTACTGTTAACAAACTATTTAAAAAAAAAAACCAGATAAAATATTAGAAATATTAAAAAAAACAAAAACAATGTAAATGATAAAAGCACATAAAAATAGTCAACATTAAAATTAAAACTGAAAATATAAAAATACAAGCTAAAATACTGATATAAAACTATAATAATATATAAATAATACTAAAAAAAAACAAAAAACACTTTCAGCCACTATTAAAAAAAAAAAAAATAAAAGAGGCATTTATGTATAAATACAGAGGCATCTTGTATCAAACCAAAGGAGTTTATGATTAGCTGGCTGTACATTATCCCACTTATGGATACTAGTCAAATAATTTAAAAAAGGGAAATAAAATATTGATTTTGAGTTTTAATTTATTATTTTTAATTTAAGATTGACCTAAAGCTTCTGCTAAATAGTTCATTACTATTGTAAACAATTGGCCAAACAACAAGACAAACACTCATGCAATATTACAATATTAAATTTAATCACACCAGTCTGCAACCGAAGTTACTTTTTGACAAATGCATAACATGTATAGCTACAATATAGCATGTCTTCTATATCCAGCTCTTTGTGTTTCTTACCAGTTCATTGTTCTTCTGAACAGACAAATAAGCAGTTTAGTGATCATTAAACAAAAAAAATCTGACCGCTCAATGCCATGGTTGTGGAGTAAAATATTCCATAGAGCCGTGCAATAAAAACCAGCAGAAGCAAAAAGACCATTGTCTTTTTGTTTGTGTTTTGCAAGAGCATGTGTGAGAAGGTTAAGCATTTAAGTCTTACTGTTCAGGGCTTCCTTCTACCGCAATGTTACTGCGTGGTCTCTTTGCCACCAGAGGACGAGGAGGTCGAGCCTGCAAACGAACACAAACACACATTTTAAACAGCATTCTAATGTCTAAAAAAGTTTTGGACTTGTTACATCTTTATAGATGTCACTGTAGTCACTGTTAGGTCAAAGGTTAACTGCTCCTGTCAGGTCAGAGGTCAAAATCCTGTCAAATATAAACAGAAATGCAATATCCAAGATCTAAAGAGTGGCAGGCCTTAGTATATTATAGTACACTATAAACCATCCCAAATTGTTAGAGGTTTCCACATTCATTTGGCTCACAGTTTCTTCTTTGATAGAACTATGTACTATGTACTATTGATAGTAATAGTAAAACAGATTCAGAGGCAAATATTAGCTTTTTAAATATTCCTTTTCTAGCTCTCAAGGTCCAGAATCAGAGTTTGACAGTGCAAGCATTCCATTCGCATTTGTGACTAAAAATAAATATGTGCGAACTTTAAAATTGTATTTAGGAGTATGTGTGTGAATAAAAAGTAGGTCCCCATTAGTGATGCGCGGGTCGTCACATAACCCGCGGACCCCGCGGGTAACCCGCGGGTCGGGTTGGGGCGGGTAAAGAAATTGTCACTTTATTTGCGGGGCGGGTTGGGGCGGGTCATTAAAAACAAAATAAATAAATAAATCCATGTTTGTTGCGTGCAATTCCCTATAGCCTATATTAAATATTTGGGAATGTCGATTTTCATATTTTATTAGGTTCTTTGATAAGGTTACAATACGAAGGCCGTAGCAACATAACTTGCGTGATGTCCCCAAACCTTTGGCGTCACGTCATGAAAGCGGCGCACCAAGCAGCTCCCGGCGCCAGCCACGACAACAAAAACGGAGAAATAAAAGTGCAGATGGAAGACGAGGTGTGGGAGAAATTGAGGTCGGGAATTTACATAATTAAAAGAAAAAAAATTCAGGCTGCTAAATCTAATGTTTGGGACCGGTTCTCAGAAATAGCTGCAGCAAGAGACAATCGAGACAGTATCGCTACGACGTGAAGTGCAACTCGTGTGAAACTCGTGTGAAAAAATATACAAACACGAGAGCCACAAAATGAGCACTTCCAGCATGTCAAGACATATTTTCCGTGTGTTAAATAAAACAAAAGTTCAGTGGTTATGTAGCTGTAAACTGTTGGCCAATACAAATTTGAAATAAAAAATTATTTAGCCTGTTAGATGAATACAGACGCTGCTTTGTAAATGTTGAAAATGTTTATCATTATCTTGTTATTAATATGACCTGATTTATGGTTCATATTCATAATCGTGTGTTGTTGCCTGTTTACAGGGCGATGTTTCCAAGCACTTTCAGGCTGAAATAAAGGCTGTTTTCATTTATATTACAATGCCTAGTATGTAGGGTGACCACCTGGCTATTGATCTGTTGCAGGACAGTAGATGTGATTTTGCTGGACAATGCGAGACACGTGAGACAGATAAATTTGTGAATTAAAATGTAAATAGTGATTTACACTTGTTGGCAAACTTGGCATACGCGCCGATTAATGTTTCTGCCGTTGGGTGCCCACACTACAATGTTGCTCTTATGGCAACATTAAATTCAACAGAATTTAATGTTAAATACAACAGAACATTAAATACAACAGAAAATTCTAGATTCACGGCTACACATGCAGGATGACAAATTTTGAGCGCGCAGATGTAATATCTGAGAGAGAGCGCGGGCGCGTCCAGTTAATCCGCCTGTGAGCGGAGATCGCTCGTGCATTTGATGCGCTCTCGTGATACAATAATGCGCTCTCGACATTTTTCATTATAACAACGCCATATAACCCGCATTAAATGAACTATAAACGTGAGAAGAAAGTCGTGTCTGAACGTCGCAATTTTGTATTGGTTAAAACAAATGGAGAATATCTCGTTTTTCCGTAGGTGCTCGACCATTTCCGTGTGTGGCACTTGATCGCTGCCGTTCGTTGGAAATATTTGCCATCAGAATGGATGATTACATGCTTTAAATCATCGATTTAGGCAGCTTTGAGCAGCTCCTGAGGTTCTTATCTAGTAGGCTATGTGAGATAAATCCTTGCTGGTTGTTTACTGAGTAAACTGAGTTGATGTCCACTCTCTCTATGATTGCATTGGTTAGTTATTTTCACAGCTAGAATATGACGGCTGCACAAACAGATTTTTAAATGCCTGCCAGTCATAGTTTTTATTATATTTCTTACTGTTGTGTTGTAATTTCAGGGATAAAAAAAAAAAAAAAAAAAAAAACTACAGACGTAAATGAAATGCTGGACACTACTTAAGTCTTGCGGGACGCGGAACAAAGCTCCCAATTTCGGGACTGTCCCGCGAAATGCGGAACGGGTGGTCACCTTACTAGTATGTATATTTAATGGCTGCGGGTGCGGGGCGGGGCGGGTTGTAAAAATGGATACAGTGGTGCGGGGCGGGCTGGGGCGGGCCAAATAATTTCATAAAAGCGGGACCCGCGGGTTGGAAAAAAAGCCGACCCGCGCATCACTAGTCCCCATGGGTTTTGTTAAATGTAAGGGCATAAAAAGTCTTATATATCAGTATAACAAAAGTCTTAATTGTCATTTTAAGAAGTCTTAAATTTGAGGACTGAAGACAGGAATCACTTAATTTGAGACGTTCAAAGTCATAACACGGCCCTTGTTTCGGAGAAGTTTTCAAACAGCGGTTTCAGAGCAGTTTGCACTCAATGGGTCTCATTCATAAAACACGAGCAGAACGAATTTTTGTGTAAATTGTGTGTAAAGTGGTTCGGGCGTACATTTTTGGATTCATTAAAATGTTTGTATTTTCCAAATGTTAGTTGGTACGAAAGAAATCTACACCTGCTTCCAGCCACGCGTAAATAGTGCGTTTAACATCCCAACGATTTGCTCATTAATAAGGCTGCATTTTAATTCACCTTAATCGGGTACATATTTACACAGCATTTTGAAAAAATATTATATATAGTAATTGTAATGTATAATGTAGATATGCTCAATGGTGATGGTGGTCCACCTCCAGTTTGAATACGATTTTTTTTCAAAGTGAACTAATTCGTTTTTTGCAGTCAAGCTTCATGTCGAACCATTTTCTTTTCACTTCTGGGACTGTTCGATTAACAGATGAAACTCCATTAACAGCATCTGTAATATGCTGCCAAGCTTCCTTTTTTTAGGACCTGATACACCACTATGTAAGCTTGAAAATAAAATGTGGCGTTTTGAATGAACTTCTGATAATAAAACTTCAATTTCTGCATCTGAGAATTTTTTTCTTTTTCATTTGCTTTTGAGAAGACATGTTGAAATCCTTCGTTTGGTGTCATAATATGATGCCCATATATAGTTGTCAGTCGGATTTAATGGGCGGGATTTATGGTAATTGAGAATGAGCGTGTACGCGTGTCCAATTTACGCAAACATTTCACTATCACATCTGACGTTTACGAAGTATTTGTGAATCAGGAGAGGAGTTTTCAGGAAGGTCTCTTTACACGCAAATCACTCACATATTTACTTATATATTTACGAATGTTTCATGAATGAGACCCAATGTATTTATTTCAAATGATTGCTTATTGTTGATGAATTATGTTAATGTTTACTTTATGGTGTTTGTATTGTAAGATGTTTTAGATGGTTGTAAGAGTGCATATTTTAGCTGTCTCATGTTTGATTGAGCAGCTGAAGGCAGAAAATACATTTTAAAATAAGAGTTCCAGTTATTTTGGGCTTGTTTATATATGAGTCCTGCATTGTTTTGTTTTTTTTCTGGTTATTAATGGTATTTCGCTAAAAAATAAACTTTATCTTTACATTAATTCCATCTTTAGAATATACATCATTTCATAATTATTAAATAAATACAATTTGAGGATTAATATTTAAAAACAGTGTAGTTTTTGTATTCAAATAAATTAAATAATTTTGATTGTAAAATGTCTCCTCATATTCCTTTATTAAGAAAAAAACAAATTCAACACATTTTCATCATGCTCCTAAATTTCTTTATGCGCTCCAACATTTTTTCAAATTAGGAGCACATGTGCTACTTGGAAAAAAAAGTAAGCGTCAAGCTCTGAAAAGAGATTGGAGTCAGAGGAAAAAAGTTTGTGCGGTAGGAAAGTGAGTGCAAACACACATGACAAACTCATTCATGTGTGTGAGTGCGCATTAATCTGCAGAATAGGAACTGAAGTTAGATCAAACAGACATGGAAAATACACACACACACACGCATGCACACAAACAGTGTCCTGCAGAACACATGAATTATAACACACTCCAGTGCAGCAGCCAGGTCAGAGGTGAATATTTGAGCTCAGGATGACAGATGTCAGAAGTCAGAGGGCAGCGGCATGTACTCACTGGTCGTGTGTTGCGCTGCAGTTTGGAGGGATGGGGGGGAGGGGGGCGTTGTGGCCGCAGGGGCCGTGGGGAGGGTGCCTGCTCAGTCTGCTCCAAACATACAAACACGCACACACTTTTATCTATGAAAATATGGTTTCTCTCACACACTTTCTAAAAACGAACAGACTAAATGGACGGAATCCTAATTACTATGTCCATGCTAACTAAAATAATATGAAATAATTCCCCACACCTACCTGCCCAAAGTGAACTGTGATTGGACGTCTCTGGTCCCAGGTGAGGGAGTCTTTGCTGTGTGTGGAGGGTAAGTGGGTGGAGCCAGGCTCTTCTGAGTAGCCATTCTCTGCAAGCTCCTGAAGGTGAACGAGTTTGAATGAGAATGCATGTACATTTATATAAGCAAAAAACAATGAATGATTGTGTTTTTGTGTGTTAGGGTGACTGTCTGAACACCTTTTGTTTGAGTCTACTCTTGACTTCTTTGATGCCCATCTTGGCATGGTCTTTGGCCTGTAGATGAAACATGAGAAGATTCCTTACACACAGACAGCACAGAGAAATCTCTCATGATGAAAAGAAAGAGAAATCAGACACAGAGAAAGCAGAGGAAGAAGTAGCAAGTGTTTACACATGGATACATACAAATTTGTAAACTGTCTTCATTGCAGGATTTGCCTTTGTCTTCACCGTGTTTAAGATGGCCCCACTGCCCTTCTGTAAGAGAAAGATTTAAAAAGACATCATCAGACAGAGCAAGAAAACAGCAAATACACACTCTGACTCCAAAAGAAATATTTTAATCAGTACAAATCAACCTCTCCAGCAAAGACAAACACAAAAATCAAGAAATTTTACCTTCACTGTGAAAAGCCACTGATATGTCTTATCACTGCCTGTAACAGAAATTTTGAACAGACACAGAGACAAGCGAATTTAAAAACAGACACAGCACAGAATAACATGAATTTATTAGCTGTACAGTAAACAGACATACAAAGCGACAGTCTTACCAGCATACTCGCCCATGTTGATCTCCTCCTCAAACTGATCACTGAACCCTTCACCAGAGTTCAATAGCTCTAGACGGCCATCTATAAACTGCAAACACACACACGCTAAAGCAATGATCTCTATGCAGCTGTCTCTGACTTCATAAAAAAAAATTAAAACCATTTAAAACAAGTGAAGAAAGAACTCGCAACTAGCTTGAACTGATTATGTCTAATAACCAGTGTTGGGGCGTAACCCATTACAAGTAACATGAGTTACATCATCAGATAACTTTTTTCAAGTAACTAGTAAAGTGTGGCAGCACAACTGAAAGGTTTGTTTGAGCTGCGTAAGAAAAATGCATTTTCTAGACAAGTCTTGTTTTCAGAAAAAAATAAGTCAAAATTAAGTGAGTTTTTCCTTAAAACAAGCAAAATAATCTGCCAATTATAGGGTAAGCAAAATAATCTTATTTCAAACCAAAAACAAGATTATTTTGCTAAGCCCACTTGCAGATTATTTTGCTTGTTTTAAGAAAAAACTCACTTAATTTTGACTTGTCTAGAAAATACTTCTTGATTTAAGAATTTTTAGATATTTGGACTGGAAATAAGACAAAATCTCAAAGTAAGAAAAGCATTTTTTGCAGTGCAGACAAAACAAGAAAATGCCTTAACGTGCAAGAAATGTACTGAAAACACTGGTTGTTTTATAATACAAATAATAAACTTATAATAAGCTTTATGTAAAAACAATAAAAGTTTTCTCATTCAGATAGCAAACTTGTGTAATACCTGTTTAAAGAACTGTAGCTGGATAGCGTTCTGGAGAAACTGTCTCATTGTGCTGGATCTGTGTGTGATGAACGTTTCCTCACTGAAAGTGATTGGCTCCTCCTGAACATATATACACATGGAAAATAAAAACAAGCTGCTTTATACCCCAAGCATTTATATTCAAAGAGCTACATGGACTATCCACTAGAGGACACTGTCTGCAAACTGTCTGCTGTAAACTTTCTCTCTCACCGGTTCAATGTGTAGTGCGTTCCTATAACTACCAAACAGAGCTGCCTGTGCCTTCAGAAACGCCCTGGCCACCCCATCTCCTGTCGTTGAGGAAACTTTTCTTAGGCGGTTCTTTAACGAAGAAACCTACAACACACATGTGTGTATCACTTACTTGACTGCAACCATTATAAATATACGGTAACACTTTACAATAAGGTCTCATTTGTTAACTAGTTATTATGAACTAACAATGAGCAATATATTTTTACAGAATCTACTAAAGTGCCCCAATTATGCTAATTTAAAGGTTCATAATTTTATGGAGGTCTCCTACGATAGGTTTACGTTCATCCAAGGTTAAAAAAACACTATAATTTTCTCATAACATAAATTGCAGCATCACCTTTTTTCTCAGTGTCTGAAATGGCTTGATCATGGATCTGGTCTCTCTAAACCACACCTTTCTGAGAGCTACTCAGCTCAAACTGGTCAGAAGGCTCAGTCTGTTGTGATTGGTCTACAGCTTACAGCATGTGTTGGAATTTCGGAAACAAAACATTAATTACCGTATCTGATTTCTGCTCCGAAGGCTTCCTCAGCGCTCGATACACAGTGGTCCATCGGTTTTACAATATCAATTCAAGCCTGAGTCCTCATACTTTTACAGTGCAGGCAAAATGGATTTGCAAATGTTGAAATTAACATGAACTAAGATTAAATAAATTCTGTAGAAGTATTTGTCATTGTTAGTTGATGTAACTAATGTTAACAAATGAAAACCTTATTGTAAAAGACCGATATTTCTATATCAAATCATCCAGACATATCAAAATAAACACCATGGACAAAATAGATCAGAATTTTTTTTAAATAATTGAAGCCTTTGTGAAGATCCGAGCAGGTTGTGCATATGCTTTTTTACTCACCACATCATTAGGAAGGCTT
The DNA here is from genome assembly GCF_024489055.1 of Chanodichthys erythropterus. Classification (NCBI taxonomy): domain Eukaryota; kingdom Metazoa; phylum Chordata; class Actinopteri; order Cypriniformes; family Xenocyprididae; genus Chanodichthys; species Chanodichthys erythropterus. The sequence goes on along the minus strand of NC_090242.1, from coordinate 12,792,296 downwards.
TGCAGGTCATCAAACGGCGTTTCAAGAGTGTTTGTGTCTACATTGAGAAGTACCACATCATCTAAAGCCATACCTCGCACCTTCTGTTACGACAACAAACACAGATACACACAAAACATTCTAAATACAACATAGAATTTAGCTACACTAAAACCAGCAACCGCAACATGGGGAAAAAATATGAATATGCAGTTAAGGTAAAATAAAAGAAAGCAAACAGTCACCTCCATAAGACTGGAATGCACCCCGATGAGGTACGGCATTGGAGCGCTAACAAAGAAAAAAATAAATAAATACCACATATCGGTATACTTTATGCCTTTTAAAATGTATTAAATATATGAATTCAAGAATTGAATGAGAATTGTTTTAAAATGTGTTTTACTGTATTTTTGATCTAATAAATGCAGCCTTGGTGAGCATAAGAGATATCTTTCAAAATCGAAATATTTTAACAATTATATATATATATATATATATATATATATATATATATATATATATATATATATATATATATATATATATATATATATATATATATATATATATATATATAGTTAATGTATCATACACTGCCCTCCAAAAGTTTGGAAACGCCCTAGAAAAGTGGGGTTTTGGACAATATTGGCATGAATACTTTTTAATTTGTGATAAATTTGCACTGATAAGGGACAACACAAAAAAAAAAAACATTTTTTTACATAAACAGTTACATAGGAAAAACTTAAATTTTCGATTCCTCAAAATATCCACCATTAGCAGCTATCTGACCTAAACTTGGTTCTGATTGGTTCATTGTATTCTAAACTTAATTGGCAATCAGTTGTTGAAGCTATTAAGGTGTGCTGACCCAAAAATCTTTTACAAACCTGGGCCAAGTTTAAACCAGTAACCAAGCATCACAGCTGGCAAAGGAGCATGTCTGACTTTGACATGTATATATTGCCATTATTATGTAATCAAAATGAAAATTATTATTGCTGGTCTTCAATGATAATGTCAAGTTACTTTAATGCACTTGCACCAAAAAATGATAAGAATTTATGCTGATATCATCCAAAACCACACTTTGCCAGGAGTGTTTCCAAACTTTTGGAGAGCAGTGTATATGATTATTAAAACATTTTAATCTTAAAATATATTAATGAAAATACATTTAATAAAACCTAATAATATATTAAAACCCTCCTACATCTTGTGAGGACAGTCTCACTAGCAGAAAAAGTTAATAACTGAGACAAATAATGATTAAGATTTAAAAAATTGACGAAGTACCAAGCAGCTTAATTTTAAAAACATTAGAAATGGGAGGTCCTTCAAAGCATATATATGTATACATGTGTGTGCGTACTCACCAGCAGTAGTCTAATAAATGCTGTGGCAGAACTGGAATGTAAACATGCTGCCAGTACATGGGATATAACATGGCTGCCGCGCCATGAACACATGCGGTTAACTGAAAGAGGAAGAGAGAGAGAGGGTTTATTAATACCCCAAAAATAAGTAAAGAAGCGACCAATGATAAGAGAGAATGAGGTAGAGATGTTGCTCACAGTGCTCAGCTTGCTGCAGCTAATGAGGATTCGTCTTTCATACAGCATGCTAGCGTACAGATGCAGCATGTTATTAACATCCACAGCTACGAAATACTCGGTCAGATTTCTCTGCAAAAAAAGAAAAAGAATAAAACAAATCAGACCAGTTAAAACATTTTGCATGAGTTTGCATGTTATATGGCTTTATGACAACTAGTTAAAATAGCTTCCTGAAAGAAGTCAGGTAAATGTGATTTTCGCAGTAATTTGGTCAAGGTAACAAGACTTACATTTTCAGGTATACTGGGTAATTCCCTAGGATCAGGCACTGTGAAAAACAAATGCTAGAGAGGGAGAGAGAACTGTAATTAGCTTTATACACAAGATTCATTGTAATATGAATATCTTGTCTGATGTAAGTGTCATGCGTGTGTATTTCTGTATATTAAAGGTCTTCATGAGTCCAAAAATTTGACGGTTGCCTTAGACACGGGTCGGGTCTGACATTAGTATTCTTGGGTAATTTAAAATAAATGTGCTTTTACCGAATGGACCTGAAATTTCCTTGTCATTTGAAGTGAAACATAAGGCTTATTAGCGGTTTATCTACTTGGAAGTGCTCACCCAAACGATGTACTGTTGCCAGATCGATCACAGAAATCCATCTAAATGCAGTTATAATTAATTAGCTAAATCAAATGAACAAAAATTAAGCCATAACTGTATATTTTCATGTTTTTCCTCAAACAAAACAATTTGTGAAAATTTATGGAAAACGTATTCTCCTACATTTTTTGACATTAGGCTACATTATCTGGGAAAATGTGTTAAAAACGTAGCTATGTAAATGTTACGAAGAAGGATCAGAGAATGAACTTCCTCTACAAATAAGGTAGAAAGATGGGCATACTTTTAAATCTACACCTGACGTGGTGTTTCTTATTTGTCATCTCAGATTTTGGGCTGTGTTGTCCTCAGTTGAAAAAGTCCCTGTTCACCACTGGCGTGCAGGTCTGCAGGCATCGCTGCATTTTACATTTAGGTCTAGTTGGGTTCGAAAATAATTGCTGTCCGGTCGTGTTGCAGCCAAGTCAACATTTTTTATTGGGTTTGTCATGGGTTGTTTTTTGTTTTTGCTTTTTAATTTATGCACATTAATTTATGCACATCTGGTTTGGGTAAGAAGATTCGGGTCGATTCAGGTCGACTTTGTATTGTACTGTATATTACCACACTCAAATGCACAGGCACTCCAGGATCAGGGATGTTTAATGTATGAAGGGACTCTAACAACTCTTTCCATTGACTGTCCTATAACACAAATACACACAGATTAATACAACAGATTGCACATGCATATTTTTCACTATATAAATGATAAGATGTTGAATCACTTTAACTAAGCATTGCTACATCCGTTTTACATGAATGTGTGTGTGACTTCACTACATTTCTGGGGTAAAAACAGCTGAAAAACTCAGAAATTAGTTACACTACCATTCAAAGGTTTGAGGTCGGTAAGATTTTTTACATGATCTCTTATGCTTACCAAGGCTGTATTTAAAACAGTAATATTATGAAATACAATTTACAATATTTTAATATAATATTTAATTATATTTAATAATAATTCAAATGTAATTTATTCCTGTTATGGAAAACTGAATTTTCAGCATCATTACTCCAGTCTTCAGTACATTTTTTCAGGATTCTTTGATGAACAAAGTTCAAAAGTACTGCATTTGTTTATAAAAGAAATCTTTTGTAATATTATAAATGTCTTTACTGTCACTTTTGATCAATTTAATGTTTCTTTGCTGAATAAAAGCCTACATTTCTTTTAAACAAAATCTGACCCCAAACTTAATAAAGGTACTACTTTTGTCCAAAACCATGCCTTTATTAAAAATCATACCTTTATAAACAAGGAAAAAACCTGAATTTTAGGGTCAGGGTTAAAGTTTTTCAAGGTAATTGTAATTAAAGCATTAATGTAAAGTAGGAAATCATTTGTGTGTATAAGACACAGTGAGATGAGTGTTGTCATACGTACACCACTGACCTGTCCTTTGGTTGTGTAGTCTGCCAGGATATTCAACAGCTTGTAAAACACCTCAAACCAGGGCAGGTAGCTGGAGAGACAGATAGACTACAATAAGATTGAGTTGATCTTCAGGAGGTGGATGACAAAAATAGTTTCTTTTACATAAAAATTTAAACATGGTACAAGTTTAAACAACAAGTACAAAAATTTGTACCTGAGGATGCAGTGGCAGCTGTGCGCTCCCGATGAGAGCCGACAGAAACCGAAACGCTGTTTACTTTCAATATCCGTTAGAACAAATGTGAAGTTCTGCCCCACCTGGCCCACTGCCATACTGAAAGACAAGACAGGGTCAAAGACACAATTAAAGTCAAAAAGTATTTAGTATTTAGTATTTAAGGTTCAAGAGGAGCTGGAAAAACTAAAACACAGTGATGCTTGGAGGCCCTTCAAAAGAGAGTGTAAAATGGGGTTCCTCAACAACTAAAAAGATTAAAGATTGCATGTAACATTACCTGTCCATATTGAAGGGGAAACAAAACCTTGGGATAGTCTGTAGCGTTTCCTGAAAACAGATTGGGAGAAAAAACTAATTCATAAGAATTCACCAGTCATTAGTCTGGAGTATTAAAGACTCTTTAATGTTTTTGAAAAAAGTCTCTTATGTTCAACAAGGCTGCATTTATTTGATCAAAAACACAGTAATGTTGTGAAATATTATTACAATTTAGAATAACTTATGTATTTGAATATATTTTAAAATTTTATTAATTCCTGCGATGGCAAAGCTGTATTTTCAACATCATTAACCCAGTCTTCAGTGTCACGTGATCCTTCTATTATACGGATTTGGCTGTCAATTACTATCAATTATTATTGGTGCTCAATTATTAATGATTAATTCTTATCAATTATGAAAACAATTTTGTGAAAATCATGATACTTTTTTTCATCATTCTTTGATGAAAAGAAAATTTAAAAGAACAGCATTTATTTGAAATGGAAATCTTTTGTATAATGTTTTATACTATGAGCCTTTACCATCATATTAATTTTTAATCTTACTTAAAACTTCTGAATGGTAGTGTATCACAGTTTCCCAAAAAAAAAAAAAAAAAAAAAAAATAAAAATTAGCACTACAACTGTTTTCAACATTGATAGTAATAAGAAATGTTTCTTGAGCATCAAATCAGCATATTAGAATGATTTCTGAAGGATACAAAACAGTTATTTTAAACTGTAATATTAATTTCACAATATTGCTGTATTTTTGATCAAATAAATGCAGCCTTGCTGAGCATAAGAGACTTACAAAAACATTAATAAATCTTAATTATTCCAAACATTTGACTTGTACTGTACACTGAAACATAATTATTAACTTCATTCACACAAAAGGCCACCACGTACAGATGACACTGTGTGTGGGACTACCATAGTATCTAAACCCTTGTGTGTGAGCGGTCGCTCTGGTACCCCTCCACAAGGACATGAGCCCCCAGGGGTGTGTGTACGTGAGTGTGTGTTTTCCTGCCCTCATCTGTGTCAGGAGTTAGGGATTATCCCTGGAACAATAGCATGACAGAGGAGAGGGAGGGGACACGGGCCAAATTACAGAGCTTCACCGCTGGGTACCAACACCCAGAACCACCTCTGGGACCACCGGCCCCAACAATAGGGATGAGTAAGGCTGCTCTGTGTGTGTGTTTTGAGACACTGTGTGAAATTGCAAACAACTGGTATACAGAGTGGACAGGTACACACTTCTGTTCCAGTTATACACACACAAAAGCTTTAGTAGGTGATATCATCATGATGACAATGCATTTTTACAAGTCATCAGTTGATATTAAAAATAAAATATATTGAGAATTATATATATATATATATATATATACACTTCATTATATATACTTTATTATATATATATTTTACATTATATATTCAAACGACTGTGGGCAGTAAGATTTTTTTTAAAGAAATTAATACTTTTAATCTGCAAGGACACACATTTATAATATTACAAAAGATTTATATTTCAAATAAATGCAGTTCTTTCTATTTCTAAAAATTCTTGAAAAATACTGCATCACTATTATCACTAAAATATTAAACTAAACTAAACTGTTTTCAGCGTTGATAGTAATAAAAATATATGTTTTTTGAGCAGCAGATCAGCAAATCATTATAATGATTCTGAAGGATCATGTGACACTGAAGACTGGAGTAATGATGCTGAAAATTCAGCTTTGCATCACAGAAATAAATTACATTTTAAAATATATTAACACAGAAACTCGTTATTTTAAATTGTAATAATATTTTGCAATAATTTTGCAATAATACTAGTTTTTGCTGCATTTTTGATCGAATAAATTCTGCCTTGGTGAGCATAAGAGAGACTTCTTTTAAAACATTAAAATAATCTTCCAGACCCCAAACATTTGATAACCTTTGTGTACAATTATAATTATGAACAGTTTATTTTTTGCTATTATTTTTTTAGTAACACTATTGTTATGATTTAATTCAAATGACCAAATAAAAGTTATTACCTGAAGGCAACATGTTTGTCAACTCTAGTGAATGTTATTGATGTCTTTATTGCTGTTTTATGCACAGGTGAGCTTATCCAGGTACAAAAAAACTGCTCAGTATGAATAAGAGAGATTTATGAAAAAGAAATATAAAACATAAAATGGTTGTCGGTCATCAACTTCAGAGCACTCTCGGGCACACAGTATTTTCATCAGCGTATGTATTTGGTTGCCACTTCCTCATAGCTTGTGTCATTCACTTTGTATGGAGTAAGCAGATTCTGGATACAGCAAACGCATCTTTTTTTCATTTCCTCTTTGTAAGCCCGAGTCAAAATCCTAAGCAAGTTTGGTAAAACTGCATAAAGAGTTTTTGGTACCGTGGACTCCCTCTGAGAATTACACACACTCTCTAGTGGTTTAAACTCCATCTGCCAGAACAGGTGCTCATTGCATTATCACTGAGGTGAACAGCAATTACGAGACCACCACCCCAACATCCCCCGAGAGAGAAAATAATGAAGTGCAAACCTGGTCAGCGTATGTGTCGGGGAAACTCCTCCGTACCTCTGGTCCTGAAAAGAAGCCATAAATCATATTATTAACATTAACATAGACAAATACACAGCTAGAAAAGGCTGTTTTCTATATAAGCATGGTCTCCAGATGTTGCCAGTCAACCTTATCACTATTATCAGACAGTTTCAACATATTTTTTTTCTTTGGTTTAATGTGCAACAATTATGAACCATACACAATAGAACCAGGAACATGAATATACAGAGAAAGTAAATGGCATCAATTTTGATTTCATAAAGATTTTAAAGGGTTAGTTCACCCAAAAATGAAAATTCTGTCATGAATTACTCACCCTCAAAACAAAGGTTTTAGGGGTTTGGAACGACATGAGGGTGACTAATTCAGATACTTTCAGGCAAAATGCATCTCTGAGCACCATATGTGTTGCATATACATAGTGACAGTTTTATCAGTTATCTCGAAGTTTCACAGCCAGAAATAAATGAGGGTTGAGATACTGACACAAGACTTTTGGGCTGATCTGAAAGGGCTTCCTCTGCTCTCAGTGGGATATGTGACTGTGTGTATGTGTGCACATCATGGGAGGGATTGTCTCAGGAGGAAAGACCCAAGATGCTTTGCTCCTGCTGACTTCATCAAACCATACGGTCACTAAGCAACAGTCGCCTAGAGGTCTGCACCAGGATGAGTTCTCAAACAGCTCATGTACATATTACCAAAGACTAGATATACATAGACAGTGCACTCATGTTACTATGAATGGGAGAAAGTGCAACGCACAGAATAAGTCCTGCCTTCTAAATAAAAGAGCCAATCAGCAATTGCTAAAGTCAGTGCATCACTGCAGCTGGCATTAAGCCGCGCACACATTTAATGATTGTAAGGCCGATTATGAATGTAAATTGATACTTATGACCAGTCCAGCTGGTCCAGCCTGAAAAATGTATTTTTTTGTCATGATTTGATGGTTTAGAAACAAAATTTATAAGACGTCGCTGTCAGATTTCATTGGCGATTTTAAAGGTGCCCTAGAATTGAAAATTGAATTTACATTGGCATAGTTGAATAAAAAGAGTTCAGTACATGTAAATGACATACAGTGAGTCTCAAACACCATTGTTTCCTCCTTCTTATGTAAATTTAATTTGTGCAAAAGACCTCTGAGAACAGGCGAATCTCAACATAACACCGACTGTTACGTAACAGTCGGGATCATTAATATGTACGCCCCCAATATTTGCATATGCCAGCTCATGTTCAAGGCATTACACAAGGGCAGCCAGTATTAACGTCTGGATCAGACTAGGTAAGCAAGCAAGAACAATAGCGAAAAATGGCAGATGGAGCAATAATAACTGACATGATCCATGATTACATGATATTTTTAGTGATATTTATAAATTGTCTTTCTAAATGTTTTGTTAGTATGTTGCTAATGTACTGTTAAATGTGGTTAAAGTTACTATCGTTTATTACTATATTCACAGAGCCGTCGCTATTTTCATTTTTAAACACTTGCAGTCTGTATAATGCACAAACACAACTTTATTCTTTATAAATCTCTCCAACAGTGTGTAATGTTAGCGTTAGCCACAGAGCATAGCCTCAAACTCATTCAGAATCAAATGTAAACATCCAAATAAATACTATACTCACATGATCCGGTGCATGCATGCAGCATGCATGACAAACATTTTGTAAAGATCCATTTGAGGGTTATATTAGCTGTGTGAACTTTGTTTATGCACTGTTTTATAGTTGCGAGCTCAGGGCGGGGAGCGCGAGGATTTAAAGGGGCCGCAGCCTGAATCGGCGCATATTTAATGATGCCCCAAAATAGGCAGTTAAAAAAAATAAATTTAAAAAAATCTTATACTTAGACTTATACTACATATTGTGAAAAAACATTCTAGGGGCACCTTTAAATATGAAAGACAGTCACCCAGTGAAATGACTTGCCTTAAAGGGACTTTGATATTACACACAACCGGTCAAAAGTTTGGAGTCAGTTAGATTATCTCTTTTTTTTTTTTTTTAAGAAATTATACATTTATTCAGCAAGGATTGCTTTAGTGACATTAAAGATATTAATAATGTTACAAAAGATTCCTATTTCAAATGAATGCTGTTCTTTTTAAATTTCTATATTCCAAAAAAATATTAAGCAACTCATTTCAACATTGATAATAATCAGAAGTGTTTCTTGAGCAGCAAATCAGCATATTAGAATGATTTCTGAAGGATCATGTGACACTGAAGACTGGAGTAATGATGCTGAAAATTCAATGTTGCATCACAGGAATAAATTACATTTGACATTACATTAAAATGGAAAACAGTTATTTTATATTGTAATAATATTTCACAATATTACTGTTTTACTGTATTTTTTAATCAAATAAATGCAGCCTTGGTTAGCAGAAGAGACTTATTTAAAAAAATAAAAATAAAAATAAAAAAATCTTCCTGGCCCCAAACATATGTAGAATATCTTATGTACTTGCTTGCTACTTAATGTCTCAAACAACATTTTTGAATCTCTTTCAAAGATTTAATGGCATCAAACTCATTAACTTTATATTTAGCGACTGGTTCTTCCTCAGAAGTGCTCACCATAGCAGCCTGTTTCATTGTAAACAGGTTTCCTGGTGGACTGATAATTAGCTCCAATATCTTTTGTTCATTTAAATCCTTGAGCCCACTCACTCCCAATGCACTAAATCACTCAACAGGCCTTTGCATTCCTGATCACAAACCAGGAAATGAGTTACACACTTCATTCAGTTTAATATTTGGTTTTAAGATTCACCCATTCACAAACTTAAATTACTCCAGGCTAACGGTCCCTTGTAGATTTATCATATATGGAACTATATTTTCTTATCTGGCTCTTCCTTACTAGATACTGAGAATTCAACTTCAAAAGAAACACAACAGATCACTCTGAGAAAGCACAGTATGTGAGGGCAACATGAATATTATTAGAAGTATATTATATTTCTGAAACAGGGTGAGAGGACTCACCAGAGCCAGCCGTCCCAGAATGCACCACCTCCATGTACACCTCAAAGGTTGACCCGGGGCTCTCCCTGAAACATAAATAACACAGGAAGGGTCAAATATGGATACACTCTAAGGAATGTGAAGACTAACTAAGGCTTTTTAAAGAACCCCAAAGCCCAAAAAAGAACCCAAAAAGTATGATTTCACTGACTTGACCACATAACTGAACACAATACTAAATATCTTGTCCACATACACACTGTCTGCTATACTAATTATATATGAGCAGTTGGACCTACATAAATGTCAGCCTACCAAATAAAAAAAATAAAAAATTAACTAAATTGTGCTTCTTGTATAGCTTAAAATATAGATGTGTGGGACCATGATTTGACTTGAGGTCAAAGGTTAGATGAGTATAGTCACATTCCCCACATTACAGAAAGTAAGCCTGTATACTGTAACGAAAAGATCATCTTATTTGACTGCCATAACAGAAACCAAAAAATAATGTTTCCAGATAATCAGAGATGAAAATTAAATTCCTGAAAGACAATAAACCTATAGAACCTAAAATTACAACACTGACTAACAGCCTTTGCAAGGTTTCCTCAACCTTTGCAAATATTTTACCATCTTACCAAGTACTGCAGAAAACAAATGTGGTCAGATGTGTAATTCATGACAGAAATGTGGTTAAAAAAGTGGTCAGAAGATGGAGTAAATATAGCAGACACATATGCATAAGGATACTTAATATTTTAACAACTTCAAAATATATAACTTAAATATGTTCTAGAAATTGTTTAATCTATGTTATCTAACACCTCTATCAACTATGAAACTGAAGGACTGTCTTTTCCATCATGTGGCTGTATAAGTGAGTGAAAATATGTTTATAACTAACATCATGCTGTTTCCAAAACAGTCTTATCATGGGCTGATTTTAAACCCTGAAAAACACTGTGACCACAGCAAAGCACTAACTGCTCTGTATCATGTCTTATTCATAAAATGAATTGAATTACCAAAGCAAGTAAGCGTCACTGAGCTGGAAACAATGTAATAGACTCTAAAACCTCCATTTAAATAACGTTACATGTTTCTGCTTTGTTTTACACAGACATACATTTCTTTCATCAAGCTGTGCAAATTATTTCTTATTAGCATAACAAAATGTGCATTAATTCATTCCTATAGTACATGTAAACAATGATCAGGCTCATGGATTTCATGTGTCTCCAGTACTGTAAAAATACACACCCTTCAGGTAATATAATACATTAAAACATATTAAGTGCCACTACATTAATTATACAAATAACTAAATAAACACCCATATCCTCTCTCTGTGTCGCAACAAGTATAAACAGGCCTTTTTAGGGAGGTCAGAACCCGCATTTATAACAACACTATATGTAACACAGAAAGGGGTAGAGACATTGACGCTTACTTGATACGAGAGCCCATTGTATCCTTTATTTAAATCCAATCCTTTCCTCAGAATAATAACAATAACCCGCTGTCGGAGTTATGTTTCCCGTTACCCCCGTCACATACTGCACAGGAACGCCATGGTCTCCACGCGCGGATCACGGTACTACGGCCTCGGTGAATTATGGTAGTTGTAGTTTTCTGTGCGTGTCCACGGTTGTCATTCGATAGAGCGCCGAACTACATTTCCCTTAGAGCCGTGGCGAACGAGTCGCCTGACACAGAAGGGAGTGTAGTATGATGCCTGGGCATTGCAACAATGAATTGCAATAACAACTGTATGACAGATGGTCAGTGTGGATGTTTTAGTTGTTAGGAGTGCAGTGACTGAGTCAGAGTCTAAAACGACTGAGGTAGCCTACACTTTATGAAAGGAGAATGTAGCCTACAGTGGTATTTTGATGAGAGTGTTGCCTGCAGAGCTTGTTGATGTGAAAAGAAAAAAAAATTAAAGGGTTAGTTCACCCAAAAATGAAAATTATGTAATTTATTACTCACCCTCATGTCATTCTACACCCGTAAGACCTTTGTTAATCTTTGGAACACAAATTAAGATATTTTAGTTGAAATAGGATGGTTCAGTGAGGCCTGCATAGCCAGCAATGACATTTCCTCTCTCAAGATCCATAAAGGTACTAAAAACTTATTTAAATCAGTTCATGTGAGTACAGTGGTTCAATATTAATATTATAAAGCGACGAGAATATTTTTGGTGCGGCAAAAAAACCCAAAATAACTTATTTAGTGATGGCCGATTTCAAAACACTGCTTCAGGAAGCATCAGAGCATAATGAAATCAGCGTGATTCGGATCGCGTGTCAAACCACCAAACTGCAGAAATCACTGACAGTGACTTTGGCGCTCCGAACCGCTGATGATCGACATGTTGATTCATTATGCTCCGTAGCTTCGGATTTCAACTAAAATACCTTAATTTGTGTTCTGAAGATGAAAGAAGGTCTTACGGGTGTGGAACGACATGAGGTTGAGAAATAAATAACAGACTTTTCATTTTTGGGTGAACTAACCCAAAGATAGGTTGCTGGTAGTGTTGTGGTATTGTTCTTACTTTCTTTCAACTTTCAACATAAACACAAAGTTTTTCTCATTCTACATTCTACTCTATCTAATAAGATAATGGTAGGCTTTTTACCCTATCCCACACTTAGCTAACCCTCACACAAACATTTTTTTTCTGAATGTTAATGCTATAGGATAGCTTTAAAAAAATATAGGCTATTCTTTGCCAGAATATCCATTAATAGGCATCTAAAATTCCCATTAGCCTACATATTACATAATAAAATAAACTCATTATTAGCTCTTATTGGATGACAGCCTATTTCTAAGTTAGATAATTAGTGATTTTGTGATTCAGTTTGAGGTAATGATATTTTACATGGTGTTGCACTGCATGTAGTCTACATTTTCCGGTTAGAGTTTGATGTTTAAGAATAGAATAGAATAGAATAGAATAGAATAGAATAGAATAGAATAGAATAGAATAGAATAGAATAGAATAGAATAGACAATGTTTAGCTACCTTACTCCTAAAATGACTTTCATTAGCTAGTTGCCTATAAACAGTTAAACAGTCAGGTTGATTTAGTTATATTAGGATCTATGCGGGCAAACAGCGATAACAAAAGCTGCTGTCTCTAAGCGCGCGGACCATTCAAAGTCTGTTTATGTGCAGATCTTCACAAACCCAGATACTGCGCGCATGCAGCTACACCCCTTCTACTCTTACCGAAAGGAAAATCGGCAACTAAAGACGGCACGACTAGAATTAGAGACAACTGGACCTCCATGACCGAGGTAGCCTAATATTGATGAAGACAGGCACGCGCACAGGTTAAACCCTTTGCACCCGTGACAACCCGCAGCTTCATCCTGCATCTCCGCGCAACATCCTCCTCATTGGACGCGGCAATCTGTTGCTGCAAACAAAGTTTCTGATTGCAGTTTATTTAGATTCTGATTTGTTAGTTAATTTTGGACAAGCTCTTTAAACAGATTAGAGCTGGATTTATTTGGACCACAAGTGTGGAGCATCATTTTTGCCCTTTGTTTACTGTGTTTTATTCATCCTTGCACCGCAGGAGAGGAGATCAGCTGCTATGATCAACATGGAAAACAATGAATCAGTAAGCAGTTCATTTTATTCTCTTATGATGCATAAATAGCCTAAATTTCAATTTTTTTATTTAAAAATATGTAGTTACCATAAGGAAATATTTCTATCAATAGTTTCATTTGATTCAGTCATGATTTTGAGTTTATAAAGTCTGTTCATTTTGATGTGTAAAAGTACATTTTTATTTTATTAGTTAGGCTACTTAAGACATTGTTTACAGTTTTGTACAAGAAGTTTATAACATTTAGAGTATTCATTTACATGAAATTGTATTTTAAAACAGGCCTATATATTAAAAGTAAAATTAATTATTACTAAAGTTACTTATGTTGATATTTAACTATATTAAAGTATTTAACTATGTTAAAAATTAACAATTATTGGTCATTATGTACTGGTTTAAATTCTAAATAAGTCATGTTGCAAATACACAAGTTTTGAAAGGCACAGAGTGTAGTACAGAAAACCACAAATAGGTTTAAATGTTAGGGAAAGCTTCAAAACATTAACCTATTCATATACATACATTTTATATTCACGAATGAAAATGTCTTTGACAATTATCTGTTTGCCTTGCACACATTTCTTTAGCCTATAGCTTATGAACATATTTCTGTGAAATATATGACACCTGAGATTTAAGATGGATTTGATGGTAAATGTTTAATGGTGTTCCAGGAGGGCTGTGAGTCACCTGTGTGCGCGGGCTGTGGCGCGCTGATCTCAGATCGCTTCTACCTCCTCGCGGCAGACAGACGGTGGCACGAGCGCTGTTTGAAATGTAGCGCGTGTCACGCTGACCTGGAGTCAGAGCTTACGTGCTTTAGTAAACATGGAGACATTTACTGTAAGGAGGACTATTACAGGTAAAATAAATGTATACATAACTGCAGCACCTATTTTCAACTTCGAAATGAGACCAAATTGTTACTCACCATGCTATTAGACTGCGTTTAGTTGCCACGCTTTTACCCCAGCGAATATTTCTCAGCTTAAGTTCATTCTTGACATTTTTTTAAAAAAAAAAGTTGTTGAATTCTCACCATTATCCAACCAGAAAAAAAGATGCAGTTCATTTAACAAACGTTGACCTTTCACCCCAATATCGCGTCAATTTTTTACACTATACCTACGAGGTAATTTGTCACAATGTAAACCTTGACACTGATTTGAGAAGAGAAGCTAGTATTTCATATTAAATTATATACATCTTAAAAAATATTTTGTAAGTTAAATAGCCTAATTATGAAACAGCATTTCATGAATCAACAAAAATGCAAAAGATAATATGCTATACCAAACTATTGTTTTGTGACAACTTGCCCCATCACCCCTGTCCTGAGTTTTCACAGTTTGCACATGTGGAAATCTTCTTAATAAAGCCAATAATTATGTCTTCTCTTAAGTAGTAGGTTTTCTCTGCAAAGATGTGCACGGTGTCACCTGGGAATCTCTGCTGGAGAGATAGTGATGCGCGCCAGGGATCTGGTGTACCACTTGAGCTGTTTCTCCTGTGCCACCTGCGACAAAGTGCTGCTCACTGGAGATCACTATGGGATGAGAGAGACATCAGTGTATTGTCGGGTACATTTCGAGATGATGCTACAGAGGGAATGTCATACAGATTTGTATTATTCAGACATGTCTCCAGTAGAGCCAAACTCTGAGAGCAGCACATACAATGAAGCGACCCCTGTGCGCAGAGGACGGGCCCGGAAGAGGAAACATTTTGATGCAACTGACCATGGTACTTATAATTCAGGTAATGCATTTTAGATATTATTGTAGCATAATTTTATATATTTTCACTATATATTGGAATAATTAAGATTTTTTAATGTTTTTTAAACAAGTGTCTTATACTCATTGAGGCTGTCTTTATTTGATACAAAATACAAAACCGAATTATTGTAAAACATTAATGGAATATAAAATATCTGCTTTCTATTTTTAATATATTTCTACATTTATTCCTGATGCAAAGCTGAATTTTCAGCATCATTACTCCAGTCTTTAGTGTCACATGATCCTTCAGATATCATTCTAATATGCTGATTTGCTGCTCAGTTATTAATAATGGTTCATATTTTTATCAGTGTTGAAAACTAATTTTTGTGTAATATAATAAATGCCAGCTTGGTGAGCAAGCATGAGAGACTTCTAAGAAAATCTTAAAGGGATAGTTCACCCAAAAATGAAAATTATCCCATTATTTACTCAACCTTAAGCCAAGGTGTAAATGATCTTCTTTCAGACGAACACAACTGGAGATATATTTAAAAATATCCTGGCTCTTCTAATGGTAGTCAATGAGGACATGATTTTGAAGCTCCAAAAAATTAATCCATCCATCATCAAAAAGTAATCCATACAGCTCCAGGGGGTTAATAAGGCCTTCTGAAGCATAGTGATTGATTTTTGTGAGAAACATATACATATTTAAAACTTTATAAACTATAATAACTGGCTTCCAGAAACGGCCGTATGCAAGTCTAGTTCATGCGAAAGAGTGACCTCTGACCCGATGTATGGTGTATTGGTGAACGCGGAAGTGCAGAGGAGAGAGCAAAACAAAACACCAGTCATGAATTAGAAGTCTAAAACAAGAATTTTTAAAAAGAAATGTCGAAAGATTTCGATATTAGAGAAGAGGAGCTTGAGTTTGTTGCCCAGCCCTATTTGTTTAAACCGTGAGAGGCGTCTAAACTTACGATACTCCTGCATCCTACATCATACATCGCTTGTAGGGTTAATCTTGTGGCGCAAGAGTACGGTCATTCTGCATACGGTCGTCCGCTGGAAGATAGTTATTTGAATTTATAAAGTTTTAAATATCGATATTTTTCTTTTTCACTTCAGAAAGCCTTTATTAAAGGTGCAATATGTAATATTTTCTGTCCACTAGAAGTCGCTAGACGCCTATTCAAAACAAAGGTGTAGCTCGATGATGCCAAGTTTGAGCACGGAATCTTGAGACATGTGGTCTTCACCTCACGGCCGGTGGAAAAGAATTGGGATAGGACTTGGGAAGAAATCATGTTCATGGATGCGATTATTAACGTTACTGTAGTATGAAGCAGAGCAGGACCGAGTGTTGTGGGAGCTGAATGAGGCGCTGGAGCGATTGTGCAACACACGCCTCACGAGCAGCGGGACTTTTATTATGACACAGTTGCCAGCACCACTTCCGCTTTTCCGGTCATGAGTATGAGGTAACGCAGCTCTGTTTATCATATTAGATACATTTGAGTGTGTTGAAAATGTTATAACGTTACTCTGTGTGTTCACTCGGCAGCTGCTGTGAGACACTGTTACACACTGCAGTAAGACAGATCGATTTTAGAATATCATATTAAATGCTGGATGGCTTGTGTTGATAAATGGCATGCAATTAATTTTAAAACGTATTGTATGATGGAGAAAATGCTGTATTACTGTCACTAAAAATAAAGCTGCATCTGATTATGCTATGTTAGCTACTTCACAAAATAGTGTTTTTCTCAGAGGCATGGTAAAGCTTGGTACTCGCAAAAAATCAAGAAAATTAGATTTAAACTATAAGACTAAACGTGTTGAGCTATATAACAACAATTCGTTTTCTGTCTATAAATATATATCAAAACCGTTGTTCCCTTGCCTATTAAAACATGTAAATATTAAAGTGTCTTTGGTGTCTCCATGGTTTCTACAAAATAAAACCGAGGGTAACGCGGTTTTAACCCCCTGGAGTCATATGTATTATTTTTATGATTGATGAATCCATTTTTTTGGGTTTCAAAATCCCACCCTCGTTTCACTACCATCATGAAGCTTGGAAGAGCCAGGATATTTTTAAATATATAAGATACATATAAATGAAAACTAAAAATATATCCCTAGGATGGCTTGAGGGTGAGTAAATCATGGGATAATTTTCATTTTTGGGTGAACTACCCCTTTAATTATTACAAACTTTTGACCAGTAGTGTATATATTTAATTTTGGGATTAACAAAATAAAAATGTTAATAGTTCTTATTAAACTATATGTCAGCATTACATTAATATGAATACCATACAGCATTAAAGGGTTAGTTCACCCAAAAATGAAATGTCTTTCATTAATTACTCACCCTCATGCCGTTCCACACCCGTAAGACCTTTGTTCATCTTCGGAAAACACAAATTAAGATATTTTTGATGAAATCCCAGTTGTTGTTTTTTATCTCCCATAGAAAGCAATGTTATTACCACATTCAAGGTCCAGAAAGGTAGTAAAGACATTGTTAAAATAGTCCATGTGACTACAGTGATTCAACCTTATGAAGTGACGACAATTTCATCGACAAACAAAACCAAAATAATGACTTTATTCAGCATTTTTTTCTCTTCCCTGTCATTCTCCTACACTGTTCACATTGTAGACACAGTGCAGAGCTTCCAGTTTCTATGTCAGAATGGCAGGTCGGTATTGGCCGACGCTGTACGTGTGAGCAGGAGCTGGCATTCTGACGTAGAACCTGGTAGCGCTGCACTGTGTCTACTAGGTTGAACCACATGTCTTAACTATCTTTCTGGACCTTGAATGTGGTACTCACATTGCTTTCGATGGGGGATCAGAAACCTTTTGAATTTCATTAGAAATATCTTAATTTGTGTTCTGAAAATGAACAAAGGTCTTAGGAGTGTGTAACAACATGAGGGTGAGTAATTAATGACAGAAAAATAACTATTTATATGTATACAATTTTACTTAATAAATAAAAACAATTAAATATTAATAATTATTACTATAAATATTATAGATGAACTTTAGTAAATCATGTTCTACACGTACACAAAACGGTAAAAAATGTATTTAAGATTAAATCTTCAAAGTTGTGCAACTTTGTTCTCAAGTAAATGTGTGCAGAAGATGAAAATGTGAAAACAATGTTTGCTATTGTTGTCTATAATGCCTTTAGTGTTTCAGTGAGTCATATCACTGATGATTAACTGTGTACATTTGCTCTAGATGTGAGCGATATGGGTGTGGACCTGTTGGAGAGAGTGAGCTGTCAAAAGACCAAACGCATGAGAACGTCGTTCAAGCATCACCAGCTGCGGAGCATGCAGTCCTTCTTCACCCACAACCACAATCCAGATGCCAAAGACCTCAAAGAGCTTGCCCAGAAAACCGGGCTCACCAAACGTGTGCTCCAGGTCAGAAACACATCACTGGCTTTTGACCAGAAATGACCTCTCTTTGAGTTACATATACAGGCTCCAAATGTCTGAGACCACATTGAAAATGTGGCATTAAAAATACAATTTAACATTTTATAAAATAAATGCTATGATGAAAAATGAATAAGAAATATTTGAAATTCTGCACCATTTCTACGTCACTAATTGACGTAAATTTGCAACATGGATCATGTGACTACCTTGTACAGTCAGTTTTTCGGGGTGTTCGAATTCATGAAAAGACCGATCGGCATTTATGCACTGTAAAAGAGAATTGTTGGTTTAACTTAAAAAAAATAAGTTACCGGGTTGCCTTAAAATTTTGAGTCCATTGAAATTCAAAATTTGAGTTAATACAATGAAGGAGACTGGTTTAATCAACAGAAACTCAAAATATTATTGTATCTGAACCACATTAATTATTGAAGTTGATTTGACAGAAGAAAAGATTTGGTGATAATTCATGAAAATAACTTTTTACAGTGTGGATTGGAAGCTCGTTTCTGCCACGGAATAAAAAAATAAAGGTAATTGCGGCTTTTTTATCTCAGAGTTTTTATCTGACTTTTCTCTTTTCTTTTTAAGTTTATATCCCACAATTCAGACTTTATAACTACCAATTGCGAGTTTAGATATAACAATTGCGAGAAAAAAGTCAGAATTGCAAGAAAAAAAGGCAGAATTGTGAGATAAACAGTCCAAATTACCATTTTTAATTGCGAGTTTATATCTCACAATTTATAATTTTTTTCTCGCAATTGTAAGATATAAACTCGGAATTATGCAAAAAAATTAAATTGTGACATTTGAAATGAAAAAAAAAGGTAATTGTGAATTTTTCTCTCACAATTTGGACTTTTTTCTCGCAATTGCAGGATTATAACTTGACTTTTTTTTGTCAGAATGATGAAATCTAAACTCAGAATTAAAAAAGTCAGAATTACTTTATCTTTATTTTTATCCGTGGTGGAAACAAGCTTCCATCTGACTTGAAGCAGTGTATGCCGGTTGGAAATTTTGTCTATGACGTTTGCCATCAAAGTAGCTCGAGAGCAGTCAGCTGGCTCATGCGCAACTGTTTCACAATTGGCCGGATTTACAGATGACAGCGATCACATGCGTTTCATGTTTATTCAGTTTCGCTAATGATAATTCCTCTAAAAATAAAGGATTTTATGCCATTGATGGTTCTTTGAAGAACCTTTAACATCCATGGAATCTTTCCATTGCACAAAATGTTCTTTAGATTTTTATAATGTTCCTCACACTAAGAAAACCTGGTTCTTTTAAGAACTGTTGCCTGAAAGGTTCTTTGAGCGACCCAAAATGGTTCTTCTATGGCATAGAGAAAACCCCCTTTTGGAACTTAAGAGTGTAAAAACTCTTTTTCTCTTGTAATCTTAATGTTATATTGTGTCATATTGTTTGTCAAAATAAAACTGATAAAAAGAATATATAGACCCAACTTTATTGGCATTTAAATAGTATAGGCCTATGTTGAAACTTAATCTTGTACATACATGTGCTGTTTACAAGAATAAATGAATGAAAAGTCTGTTGCTACATGAAAACATCTGAAACATCTGTGTATTTGACAAATATTGCATCTAATTCACTTCATCTGTGAAAAAGAATGCAATCGCCACATGAGTGTCACAACGGGAAGCAGAAAGTGTCCAACTTAATGCTCTGTTTTCAACTCCTCCACCGACTGTACGGGGCAAATCTCGCTGATCAGTTCAATCCAGCCACAGCCGAAGTCAATCTCTCATTTCCTCCCTCACTGATATGTAAATTAGCAGTCTAATGGTGTCAAGTCCTCATGATGTCTATTTTCTGCAGGTTTGGTTCCAGAATGCCCGTGCAAAATTCAGGAGAAACTGTCTATATCAGGAGAGCATGGGAGTGGACAATGTTTCTGACAATTCCACCATCACGTCCCCATCGGTGCCTTCACCCGAGCTGTCCCACGGATCCTTGAGCCCGTCCAGCCCCACCGGCACCTCTTCATCTCAACACACACACACATCCACAACACAAAACACAACAGCATTAGCCATTCACAATGTACACTCCCCAATGTCTTCAGAGTTCCTCTACCAGTAATTTTTGATAATTGTTTATCATCTATATTAACTATATTATCTTTATATATAGACTTGTGGGTTCTTTGAAGCAAAAAGAGAAGCCACCTCCAGAATTATGAATACAGCTGTCATGCCGTTTCAATATGGCTATGTTCCGGAATGGAAAACTAGCATACTGCATCCTGCATATTATATACAGTATACAACCAGTTACATTTAAAAAATAGTTTGTCAATATGCAATTTGCAAGTATGAATGTTTCAAACAGTCGCATGTTTAATTGTTCTCACATTAAATCGTTTTGTATGTCGGCAAGTTGCATATGACTTTGAAAATAAGTTATTTCGCATTTTTTATTCAATTTTATGTAGAAATGTCTGTGTTTTTTAAAGAAATTAATATTTTTATTCTTCAGCGATGCATTAAATTGATCAAAAGTGACATGTTATAAAAGTTTTTTAAGAGAATTCTTTCAAAAACAAAAAGATCTTACCAACCCCAAACTTTTTAACAATATTGGATGTCACTGATATGAGGTCATGAAGACTGCAAATCACCCTTTTAGAGCTGTCAGGACTGAATTGAACAGCAAAGTTTTCACAGTATTTCACATGCATACAAACACATATAGCCTATACATGCAGTACACCCATATGCACACAGAAAAAACAGATGTGATAACAAGATTAACTAGGTTTAAATAAAGCATCCACATTCTGGAAAAAATGATGTTTGTTTATTCATCACTGGAGTGTGTGATGTTTGATTATTTTACCCTGGTTATATGGAAGTGGCGTGTGTGTACTCGTGTGTTTGCTTGTTTGTATGAGTGTGTGTGTGAGTAAAGTTTGTCCAGTGTAATTATCCCGATCCATACTGAGGTGATTGTGGTTTATATTGTGCAGTTACGAGCTGAGACTGAAGTCTGCCAGTTCTGGCGAGATTGACTGGAGTTAACACGGCCACAACATCAAAAAGAGAAAGAGATTCGCTGCTGTCTTTCTTCCATGACCGCACTGTTTTATTAGCTGCTAATGAAGTTTTGCATTGCAGAAAATATTTTCCGGAATTTCTCTTCGTTAAGATGTCTGTAAAATTATGCATAGTCATCGCATAGTCATTTTTTTTTATCCGGAATATGGAAAGAAGAAGAACGTGAAATAATGAAGGAGGGGTGGCTTGATTTGGATATTTTTTTGTATACTTAACATTTTATGCTTGTTGTGGTTTACCGCAACCAAGTGTGTGTGTGTGTGTTTGGTTTGTGTTCACGCATGTGTGCCTTTATGGATGGCAGATTACAGGACACGCTACTCTATGGCGTTTAAATAGAGTCAAAAGTCGCGCGCACAAAAACCACGAGCACGAGAATAAAGCCAAGCGCGCAAAACAGACCCACGAGAGGAAAATAACAACGCGAGAGCGCATCTGTGCACCCGCGAGCGCGCATTTGTACACCGCGAGCGCGCAGAACATTATTTGGGAGCGGAAATTCATACTGGCGCAAGCCCCTGCTGCCTAGCGCGCACAACTGCACATGAGCTCTCGCGCGACTACTCAACACTCGCTCGCTCCTCGAGTTGACTTTTGACACTTTGAGGGCGGGGCAATGACTTTTGTCTTCCCACCTGTGATTGGTCATTTGTAAAATCCAATCAACTACAATCTGCCGCCTCCCCTCCCCCCTTACAGCATTTTCGTCCAAGAATCCCCAAGAATGTCGGAGAAAAATGAGGTAAAACACAATGGCAAGCATTATTGTCCTTAATACCATAAATTGGGAATGGCCTACTTTGCAGAGCCTATTTGACAACAGCAGTAATATAAAATAAATGTATTTAATTGTTATGAAAATATTCTGCATACGTCTATTTTGGTTCTAAGTGATCAGTTCCATCATGTTCTTGGCTTTTCTTTTCTGTATAGTCAGCTCATAATTACGAAAGACTGATTATACACATATCTGTAAACTGTTATTAGGAAGAATTGCAGGAGGCAGCAAGAAAGGTCGTCTCACTGCTGCAAAGTGCCCTTTCCCGGCCTGCAACAAGAGACAGTGAGGATTGTTCTCATCCTTACCTATACTTACACTGATCTGCTTTTCTAAAAGATTGACAATTACATAATTTTGCACATTGATCATACAATGCATGATATTAAAGCAGCAATGTTATCACGATTTAATATAAAAGTAGTAGGGTAAGTGTAAACCTACATTTAAGTGTAAATGTGTAAGTGTAAAACTACATGTGCTTTTCGGAGATATTGGCATAAGGTAAACAATAGGTTAACATGTTTTCCTCTCAATTAATATATACTGTAGTAATGGCTTGATGACATGCATGTTTAAATGAATAATGTTAAAAGTCTCATGGGTAGACTTAGTACATATTTTGCTCATTTTATAACTGATTTAAAAATATAAAAATTGAGTTGCCTAAATAATGTATATACTGTATTATATTATTATTAACTGAGGGGTACAAATTTAAAAAGTCATTTTATGAGTCAAATATATCTGATTTGTAACATTTCTTTCCTAAAGTGGTAACATTTTTAGAAATGTGTTGCTTTGGTGTGTTTGAAAAAGGTTCTGCAGATTCTACAAACCACACTAGACAAGAAGTTCCACAGCAAAATACCTTGGAGCAGAACATGAAAAGGTTTGTCATATTGTTTTTATGGTCATTTTAACAATAAATTGTTGAATGTAGTGTTTAACATTGTTTTGTAAAATACATTTACGGTTTATGTTTTTTGTTTTGTTTTGCAGATCCTTCCCAGGACTGTTTGGAAAAACATTTGGGGAAAAAGTGACCAGGAAAAGAGGAACACACTCTAGCTTTACTGACATGAAAAGAAAACTACATACTGTAAAGTGTTTTGAAGTACAGTTCTACCTGGTAAACAAACACATGGAGAAGACACCAAAAGCTTCAGATGAGCTGACACTTCTACAAGCAGGGATGGGTCGGAGAACTATTACTGTCAAAGATGATTCTGACCATTCATGGGTAAGTTGTAGTTGAAAACTTCACTTGCACTTCGATGTTCATGTCAGACTTATGACTTGCATTATGTTTTTTATGTAAGTGCACCACCTAAATTCCTTTGCAGCTGTGCTCTGTTCATTTTGATGCCGGGGGCATTGCAGATATAATTATTGATCGCTAGACTAATATAACTTACCATATGTTATTAAAGAATTAAAAAAACGTATTTTTGTCAAAGTACTTACATTATATAAATTATGTACAGCTCTCCAGAAAACTCGAGGAGACATACCCTAAAATGACTGATTTGAATGGGGCATGGATGTTGTATAAGGCTGTTGGTAAGACTTTGAAACTTTCTATACATACTATCTCATGTGACCTCATGGCAAAGTGACTTTAAATATTATGTCCCTCCTTATAGGTGGATCTGGACAAAGAAAACTGTGTATTGTACCCCCTGAGGCAGAAGGTTATACAGGCGCTTACCTCAGTTCGGTTGCTCGTGGCAAGTCAGCACTATACATTGTGCCAGTGCAAGGAACACTTGATATGTCACCTCTTCCTTATTCTTCAAAGGAGTTTGAAAAAATGCCCAAAACAACATGTCGTAACTGTTACGAAAACATGCCAGTCCAGTTTTTAGCCGCACATGTGGCATCTTGTAAGACAGTGACACTCTCTGATGAAGAGGTGAGAAATATTTCTTTCATATTAAAACAATTAATTAATTAATTGCATATTTGTTGCCCCATGGCTAATAAAGTTATTTATTTATTTATTTAGTTTTTTTGGGTCTTTTGCAGACGACTTCTACATTTTCTACAGATGACAGTCCTGCCATGGACATAACTATGCAAAATTCCCCAGATAACACTTCCTCTATTGAAACATCTGTAACGGTAAATGTGTTTGTTTGATGCAGCAAATATAAAGTCTGTATGTCCTAAAAAGAAGTCATGTCACAGGTACTGTTATTCATCCAGTTCATACTTTAATATGTTTTTATTTTACATTTTAAGGACACCAACAATTTAAACCTTACTTCATGTGCCAAGGGTTCTGAGACAGTAAGAATAACTAATTCATTCCACTTGAATAATAGTAATAAAAATAATGATAATAATAATGTGTTTTATTACTACATACTACTTTAGACTGCCTGTCCCATTTGCGAGCAGTTGTACCCCAGTGACACTGTAGAATTCCATGCAAGCTACTGTGGTGAAAGGTATTTCATTTTTTCATTAATTATTTTTTAAGCTAGATTTCCAATAAAGGTTTTAACATGTTATGATAGTAACTGCACCTCTGCTTACAGAGTATTACTGTATATTTATTCCCACAGAGTTTTTGATGAAACAGAGGCCTTTGACACAGATAGAACTGAGATATGCCCAAAACGATTAAGGACACAGCAAGAGATTAAAAGGTACCTCAAACCCCAAATAGTTCATCAGAAGTTAACTGTTTTACATTAATAATGTGAAACATTCCAATTTCATGCTTTTTTTCTCTGCTCCCAATATTATTAGCATTGCTGATGTCATCAAAAGCCTTACTGAAAGGGTGGACGAAAGCAGCACCTTCAGCATTTGTGTTACCAGGGAACAGATGGTTGAAAGAGGCATTAAACAGTGGCAGCGGCAGAAAAAGTCTTCCCCTAAAAATGCCCTTAGAGTTACCTTTATTGGAGAGGCTGGCATTGACAATGGGGCGCTGAAGACAGAATTTTTAACTGGTTAGTTTTACAGTAATATAATTTATGGTTGATATCTATGAATTTATTGTTCTCTTTTTTCTTTTCTGAAAAGAAATGATGTCAGGAATAGAGAAGCGTTTTTTTGAGGGTGGGGATGGTGGCAAAAACCCCAAGTACTCAATTACAGACTTGGACAAACATAACTTCAAGTAGGTTATTTAAATTTCACACTTATTTGCCAATGTTAGTTTTTTACGATTATTGTTGACATGACAAACCATTTTATGCAGGGTTATTGGAGAGATATTTGCTGTCAGCATCGCACAGGGAGGACCGCCACCAAACTTCTTTTCGCAGTGGTGTTACAAGTATATATCTACTGGAGAAGTGGATCAGGAAGCAATAACTGAAAGAGACATTACTGACCCTGAAGTCTTGGAACTAATTAAAGAGGTAACTCATTTAAGTATGGAAAATGGCTTTTAAAGTTAAATTATTTGTTAAATTGTTAAGGTAGTGGAATTTTTTTTGCCTATAAGGATTAAAAATTAAAATACTTTTTGTGTTTTTTTTCAAAGATTAAGGCAGCTGACAACACAACTGTCATGGAGTTCACAGACAGAATTTTGTCATGTGGTTATACAGGGGCAGTGTCTTTTGAAAAAAAGAAGAGATTGTGCGGTATATGACATTTTATTGTAGGTTATTGGTCTTGATTTTTAATTCAGATACTCATTTTTTTCTTCAATTATCTTTGTATTATAGCTCTGTGGTTCTACACTCTACAGTGAGGTTACTTCCCATGCTACAACAAATTGCCTCTGGATTGAAACTGTATGACCTCCTTAGCTTGGTACAAGAAGAAACTGACATTTGCAGGCAGCTGTTTGTTCCAGGATCTTTTTGCAAGGTAAATATAAATACCACCCAATAGATAACTTGCTGAATCAGTAAATGTTTTTAAATATAATTGTCTAACTTTCTTCATTTTGTAAATTTAAGGTGGATGCTGATTTTCTGATGAAATCACTATCACCTTCATTTAGTGAGACGGGTACAATGAGGCGTGCAAGGGAGTCCAAAGTAGTCAACTTTCTGCAGGACTATTTACAGGACATGGAGGATGAAGGTGACTAATTTATACAAATTATTAATGTTTTCACATTACAGTTAAAACTGTTCTCATTACATTGTTATGGTTATGATTTTTTTCTTGAAACTGGATTTAAAAAGATTTGTTTTTTAACTAAAGCCAATTTGTCAAAAGTTGTAGTGCTAAAACTTATTCCATTGTAATATTTTTAACTGCAATTTACTGTAAGGTAAAATCTCTCAACTGATTTTTAATCACTTTCTCAGGAGAGAGCAAAGACGACAGAGACAACAGACCTGAGGAGGAGAGTATGGGTGAAGAGGACAAGGCAGAAAAACATACCAACACACACATTAATGTTAGCAAGTTTTGCCAATGGCTGACAGGACAATCTCATATTCCCTTAAGTCATGCAGACCGTGAGAACTTTAAAATTGTCATTGAATTTGACCACGACTGCAGTGTGCGCTATGGTACACACACAATCTGTTATCCTGTAGTTAATGCATGTTCCCGCTCAGTCACATTCCCAATTGCACACCTGAGTTGCACATACATGGAATTCAAAAATGTAATCTCACAGGCCATTACCCATGGCTATGAATTTGGACGCATTTAGGAAAATGCAGACTGTAAAAATGTTCAAATTGTCATGGAATTTGACCATGACTGCAATGTGCATTATTGTACACACAGTATCTGTTATCCTGTAGTTAAAGTGGTAGTTCACCCTTCAAATGAAAATTATATGATTATGTACTCACCCTCATGTAATTTTAAACCTTAAACCCGTTTTTGTTAATGATGGTAACCACACAGTTGGCAGCAGCCATAGTAGGAAAAACGAATGCTATGGAAGTCAATGGCTGCCACCAGCTGTGTGGTTACCATTGATAACTGAAAAGTCTAGCTTTGTGTTTAACAAAATAAAGTAACTCGTGCAGATTTAAAACTACATGAAGTTTAGTAAGTAATCACAGAATTATCATTTAATGAGTGAACTGTCACTTTAATGCATGTTCTTGCTCAGTCACGTTCCTAATTGCACACCTGAGTAGCACATATAGGGATTTCATAAATCTAATCTAAGCTCACATGATGAGTTATTGTGCAAGTTTATGAAGTGATGTTTGTGAATTCCAACACATAAGTACAAGTTGTATGCATTCAAAATGTTTTATTGTTACTGTATATGTTTACAGTGTATGCAGTACCAAAGCATAAGTGTTTTCTTCTTAAAGAATGTTCATGTACTTCAGCTTCAAATGTTTACATGCTTATTACATGTACTAGAAAATAAAAAAAGTTGCAAACTTAAAGCGTCCATGTATTCACTGAAATGTATCTTTATGTCCGTAGTCGTTTTATGTGTTCATAGCAGATTATGTAGAGCTGTTCATCATTAATGTTCAGATCCAGTGGATCAACCAAACTATGTAGTTCATTCATCATTTCTGCAGTCATAGGGCTCTCATATTCAGGTACGACAACACCGCTTTCTGATTCAAGATGATCAAAGTCAGCAGCAGTCTCCCAGTCAATGTCAGGCTCTTGTATGGCCTAGAAATTTTCAATAAGACAACAATTCAATGTACAGTCAGGTCCATGAATATTGGGACATCGACACAATTCTAACATTTTTTGCTCTATACACCACCACAATAGATTTGAAATGAAATGAACAAGATGTGCTTTAACTGTAGACTGTCAGCTTTAATTTGAGCATTTATATCCAAATCAGGTGAACAGTGTAGGAATTACAACAGTTTGCATATGTGACTCCCACTTGTTAAGGGACCAAAAGTAATGGGACAGAATAATAATTGTAATTGGGATAATGAGGGAATAACACACACCTGGCCATGGAACAGCTGAGAAGCCAATTGTCCCATTACTTTTGGTCCCTTAACAAGTGGGAGTCACATATGCAAACTGTTGTAATTCCTACACTGTTCACCTGATTTGGATATAAATGCTCAAATTAAAGCTGACAGTCTACAGTTAAAGCACATCTTGTTCATTTCAAATCTATTGTGGTGGTGTATAGAGCCAAAAATGTTAGAATTGTGTCGATGTCCCAATATTTATGGACCTGACTGTATTTACAATTCAATGCCATTGTAATATTTATTATAGGTTATCTATATTATATATCATAATGACATTGTCTTATCAAATTATAGTCATCATATTTTGCTTCTTAAAAATGAATTTGTACTCTTACCTCAGGGTTATCAGAATCTACAGCAGTGTTAAGCATCCGTGCAATCTCCCAAATCTGTGTTGGAGACCGGTTTCTCTCAGTGCGTAGAGGATGGTGGTTCCAGCCTTCAATAAATACCTCCAAGTCTCGTTTGAGTCTTGGAAGAAATGCAAAGTGTACACAGAATATGTCATCCGTACATGAAATGTCCAGGAGGCCATCTTCTTCAAGAGAGTGTAGAAGATTGTAGTATTTTGATGACACAGAGATCCAGACGTCTCGCCATAACCGCTCTATTCTGTTGGGGGATCCAATGAGTAATCACTGTTACCATGTAGGAAAACATGACGTTTTATCAAACATGCAATAATTTTAAAACGGAACAAAACCTTATATTGCAAGTATGTGGTAGAATGTGTTCTGTAATGTTACATCCAAAGTTTACACTGCTAACACTTGTTATATCATGAAAATTTAATGTTAGTAAAAGTAACTCAAACTGTTACTGTTTCTATGACTAGATAGTAGTTTTTATGTTGTGGAGGAACACTGTCCTATGGTGTCACAGTGACATTTGATAAAAACTTAATATACAATTAGCATAAGACAGATTTATCTTAATTGTTTAAGTGACAAACAACATGAGAGATTCAATGTAACACCATATGGCACATTTATGGCGCATTTGTCATATGTATAAATAAATACGGATACATCAGAATGAAACAATAAAATGTGATGAGGATACGCCTTAATACCAGGAAAACTGAGAATAAAATAAGAAGCATTACCTTTGGTTGTGGATACTTTTTCCTGAGATGAAGCTCCCCCGATTATTGCCACGGACAGTGAACATAAACCGAGCAATATCCACATTCTCCACTCCCTGGTCAGCTCTTACCCTTAAATTACAACAATAATAGTGAAATTAAAAGAAACAGTTCATACATTGGATTATGGCTCTGACAAATAAAGATTATCCTCAAGTAATAAAATAACTTTTTAAAGATAATGTATACCAAGAAAGTGGGATGGGCAAAGAATTTACCACGAGTAAACTACTAAACTAAATAAACTACTCAAGGAAACAATAGAATGCTGTTGTCCAGTAAAAGAAGGAGATGCAACAAAAAATGCCAATGTTTGTCAATGTTTTTTAAAGACATTTTGCTTTGAGGAAACTAGTTAAACTGATTATAAAGCTCTTGTACACTCTAATTTATCTAACAGCTTTTAATCATTAAAATTTTTCTCATATTATTTACACAGAGAAAAGTGCAGCTTTGTAACAATTTAAAGTACATTACCTTGAGGGTAAACCATGCCGATGAGTTGCCTCCAAAAAGAATGAAAATGCTGTGGAAGCACGGTTATTTGTGGCTGCATTCAAGTACAATATCTACAAAGTAAAACATACAGTAAATCAGATTAAAATGGTAAACCATTAAAAAAATATTGTGTGTGTGTGTGTGTGCCAATTACCCATCAAATATTAGTTAAGTCATTGTGGATTTTAATTGATGACTAGTAACAAAGGTTTTAAATGTGTTTACTGACTACATAATGTTGACCAAATGTTAGCCAGTAGTTACCTTTCTGGAGAACCCATCCACTCCTCCAAATATCACAATATTGTATCTGTGAAGAAATTAAGTAATATACATTATTGATATAGTTATTAAACATGCAAATCTATTCATATGTTAAACATGACTTTAATGCAAACCTAATTAGCTTGTGATTTGTGTCCACATGTACCAGGGACAAGGGCCCTGGAACAGAGTACACTCGGCGCACAACACAGCCAAGACTTGATAACCTTGAGATAATACCCATTGAATCAACCCTATGCATAGAGGCTGCAATTCTTCTCCACTGAACTCGGTAGCCCATAGACTCCAGTCTTCCTCTGACCATCCTGTAGCCTGAATTTGGTAAAGCGTTCTTCACAGAAGCAACCAAACTGTCAAGTTCTTCATCACTGATGGAACTATACATGTCACGGACAGAAAGCTCATAGTCTCTCATGCGTCTGAAAATCGTGCTTTTTGAAACGCCCATCAATGTGGCTATGCAACTCACAGGAAGTTGAGCCTGTAGCATGTATTTTAAGCGTTGTTCCTCAACCAAAATTTTTGGTCGTCCTGTGGTGATAGCAACTTCCACTCTGACACATGGTGCTGGATGTTCCACTTGTGCCCGTATAAGCTCAAAGAGCTCTTGCAAAGCCTGGGTGATAGCAGGGGGTACTTGTATGTGACTGGACAGGGCCTCCAGAATATACAGCTCCTGACGACACAGAAACTCCAGATAATCTAAATCCAGTGGTGTTGTGCTGAAGGCCTGTTGCAACTTGTGTAAAAGATTTTCCAAAAAGTGGTGTCTTAGCTATTGACAGAACAAAGAATAATTAATGAGATGTTAAGATACCATGTCACTGTTGTGATAAACACACTTCAAAAGTTGAAAGGGTTACATTATCTCTACTCATCCTTTGATTCCAGGAAAGTATCAAAAATTAGATAATGAGCATCAAAGTTTGATTTTACTTACTAATTTCCCTATTTCAAACATGGTCTTAGTAGTAAATATATCAAAATTATTTTCTTAATTGTTTGCATATAGGATGATAGAAAACATCAAAACACAAAAAACTTCACATTTTTACACTTTTTACAGGGTCACATAGACCATCAGCAGAAAAATGCTTTTAGTGATGTAACTATGTTATTAAGTTTCACTAATACCGTTTGTAATGTGTTCTAATCATTTTATAAACGGCATTACGATAATAGCAATAGGGGTCGGTGCTGTGGTTTGAATAAATCACAAAGATTGCATTTTCGCTGCTTTGTTTAGTAAATTAGCATACTAGCTTTGTTTAGTAGCTAGAAACGCTACTCAGCCATGATTTATTTACTGTATATTGTCAATGTAGGTCAAAACTAACCTTTAACATCCTACATTTATGGGTTAGCCAGCTTTATCTTAAATTAGCTTATCTTTTTTAGTCGTTAAGGTCCTATACAAACTATTCAAGATGATTTTATCTACATGCATTAGGCAGAAAACAAAATAAGTACAATACAATATCATATATTGAATATATAGCACTGGAAACACAAATACTTTTAAAAATTAAATTACCTGCTCCGGGTCCGACATAATGGTTCCGAAAAACGTGCCTTGTCCTAGTCCTGCTACATGTTTAAACAAGAGAGAAACTGATTAAACAAATGACCAATCACAGGTGGGAAGACAAAAGTCATTGCCCCGCCCTCAAAGTGTCAAAAGTCAACTCGAGGAGCGAGCGAGTGTTGAGTAGTCGCGCGAGAGCTCATGTGCAGTTGTGCGCGCTAGGCAGCAGGGGCTTGCGCCAGTATTCATTTCCGCTCCCAAATACTGTTCTGCGCGCTCGCGGTGTACAAATGCGCGCTCGCGGGTGCACAGATGCGCTCTCGCGTTGTTATTTTCCTCTCGTGGGTCTGTTTTGCGCGCTTGGCTTTATTCTCGTGCTCGTGGTTTTCGTGCGCGCGACTTTTGACTCTATTTAAACGCCATACTACTCATTCCCACAGATCAGATTTACAGAAACTAGCCTAATATGACCTACACACACACACACACCCTACACTAAACCTACCCAAAGCATTTTTAATAATACATTATTTAGTATGTTTTTAAGTCATTTTAATTACGAGGACTCAGGAAATGTCCTCAATAACCACGTTTGCCATGTCATTAGCTTTACAAATTTGTCTTCATAAGTCATATAAACAAGCACACACACACTTACATGTATTAATTATTATTTATTTATTTATTTATTTATTTTTATCTTGGTGTGGTTTAAAGGTTAAGTTCACCCAAAAATTAAAATTCTGTCATGTATTACTCACCCTCATGGCGATCCACATCCGTAAGACCTTTGGAACACAAATTAAGATATTTTTGTTGAAATGCGATGTGAGGCCTCCATAGCCAGCAATGACTTTTCCTCTCTCAAGATCCATTAATATACTAAAAACATATTTAAATCGGTTCATGTGAGTACAGTGGTTCAATATTAATATTATAAAGCGGCGAGAATATTTTTGGTGCGGCAAAAAAACAAACAAAATAACTTATTTAGTGATGGCCGATTTCAAAACACTGCTTCAGGAAGCATTGCAGCGTGAATCTTTTGTGTCGAATCAGCGGTTCGGTTCGACACACTGATTCATTATGCTCCGAAGCTTCTTGAAGCAGTGTTTTGAAATCGTCCATCACTATATGAGTCGTTATTTTAATTTTTTTTTTTGCGCACCAAAAATATTCTCGTCTCTTTATAATATTAATATTGAACCACTGTACTCACATGAACTGATTTAAATATGTTTTTAGTACCTTTATGGATCTTGAGAGAGGAAATGTCATTGCTCCCTATGCAGGCTTCACTGAGCCATTGGATTTCAACTAAAATATATTAATTTGTGTTTCTAAAGATTAACGAAGGTCTTACAGGTTTGGAACGACATGAGGGTGAGTAATAAATGACATTATTTTCATTTTTGGGTGAACTAACCCAACTTTTTAGTAAATTTTAGCCTTAGGCTATTACACAAAATGTGTATTATACTAAAGTGGTTAATGTGATTTTTCTAATACACACTAACGTGTAACTTTGGGCTCGGCAAGATTTTAAAACACAATAAAAACAGTAAAATTGTTCAATATTATTAGGCTACAAACTGAAATAAATGTTTTGTACTTTAATATATTTTAAAATGTAATTTATACTTGTGATGGTGAAGCTGAATTTTCAGCATCATTACTCCAGTCTTCAGTGTCACATGATCCTTTAGAAATCATTTCTAATATGCTGATTTGCTGCTCAAAAACATTTCTTATTATTATCAATGTTGAAAACAGTTGTTCTGCTTAATATTTTTGTGAAAACTGTAATACATTTTTTTCATGATTTCTTTGATTAATAGAAAGTTCAAAAGAACACTATAAATGTCTTTACTAATGTTTCATCTATTTAATGTTGAATAAAAGTATCAATTTCTTTTTTTTAAATCTATATTAATGACTGTATTCATGTGCTCCAAATAATAAAATGATAACGCTATCTTTTGCCCAAAAACCATCCTGACACGTCATTGATAGGTTCTTTGACCAATTTTTTGTTTTCTGTCTGAGTCCTCGAGGGGGCGCTACTGAATTTCAAATTACTAAAATGCCAGATGATTGCTAAAGAAAGAGTCATCAAACACACATCCATTCATAGTTCCTCCGTAGACACACACACACACAATGAAAAAGCAGAAGTCCTCCACACACTCTCTACAGTTTTATGTCACTTTTTAAAAACAGATCTTTGCCACTTCCTCCAGCAGCACGCGTGCCAAACACGACTGTATCTGCAACAGCAAACCTTTGACATGGTGGCTGTGAGTGCATGTGTGTTAATGCAGACACGTGTCTGAAAGGTATTTGCTCATAATTTCCCCACAAGAATGTCAACTATTCAGGTTGAAAGTGAGTGTTTGCATTTGTGCGTGCGAGAGGTTAGCGATACAGCAAACTCTAGAGGGAGGTGGGTCAGCTTTCCATTAACCATAGCAGGCCACATGAAAAGTCTGGGGGTTTTGCTGTTGTACTGTTTTTGCACATGGGGTTATACTGAAACAATGTCGTCATGACACTGTTATAGAATATGAACTTGTCTGAATTACCCATTCTAAAGGTCAGGTTTGGCGTATGGGACATATTTGACTCTTTAGAGCTCCAAAAAATGTTTAAAAGTCACATAATATGTGCAATCTATACCAGAAATATAAATTCTGGAAATTCAATACCCAGCATGTGGTATCATCCTACAATATATTTTTCTCTGCCATCAGTGAATTTTGTAAATATTTAATAAAAAGAGTGTATGTGCAATTTTCCTAGGATCTTGTATTTTTCACATTCTTTTTTGTTGATTAAAATCTATTGTTATTATCTTAGAGACAGCATCTTTATGTGTAAATCAAATAGAAGAAAAATTAGAAATATAAAAATCAACAATTATTATTGTGATTAGGTGGTGGTGATGTTGTCACATTTAAAGGCCCGCTGAAATGTCTTGGAACACGCAGCATTATTTGATGTGTTGACGTAATTTCAACTGAAACAGGAAGATAAGATTGGTTTTTAGATAACCAATAGCGTTTTGTTTATATCACAGCTCGGCCAGAACCATTAAACTCAGTAAAACCTATGTTTCCTTTTAATATCTAACAGTTTCTCCTCCTAATCTCCTCTTTATTACAGCATTCTGTGCAGAATTTAAATGGGTCTGATACCTTTCGTGGTCTGAGCCAACTCGCGGATATGATCCGCTCTGTGCTCTCATGTCCCTGGGCCAGAGCAGACTGTGTTCGCGCTGCAGCGGTTCACGTTATACTAACGCAAAAAAGGACTTCATTCGTGTCAATGGAAAGCATATTTACACTGTTTGAATTGTTCCCTATTCTCTATATAGTGCACTATGTGACATTCACCATGTAGAAAGTAGTAAATGTGTGAACAAATGACCGACTTCAGCCACATCTTGATCTGTTAATAGCAAAGTCCCTTTAAGACAAGTCATTTCACTCAGCGGCCATCTTTGAAATGCCTCTCGGGCATCCAAGTGCAGTTCCTATCTCTTTGAATGGGAAACAAAGATTCTCCGAAGCTGTTTGCCAAGCTTTCGATTAAATTTCATATTTGAAATCACCAATGAAATCTGACAACAACTGTCTCATAAATTTTGTTTCTAAATGCTCGAATCATGACAAAAAACTGTATTTTTTTTAGGCTGGATCAAGCTAATGCGCATGCGCAGTCCTAAACGCGCATCTCTTGTGCCTCGTTTCGGATGCGTGCGTCTGACTGTTTCAATAGGAACCGGAGCTTCTAACGGCCGCTGCAGTGACACGATGACTTTACCAATCGGCGATTGGCTCTTATTTAGAAGGCGGGACTTATTCCGCCATATTGCACGTTGCACTTCCTCCCATTCAAAACAATACAAGTGACGCGTCTTGTGTTATTCTATAGTCTTTGTTGATAGTGTAGGAGGGGGCGGGACCTCAGATTCTAAAGAGCATTTGATTGGACAGAAGATCTGATGGGAAGCTGAAGTGCGATATGATGTAATAAAAATCCATAATCCATTTAAGTTTTGAATGCTTATATCCCTAAATGCAAATTTTGTCATTGTTTTGGAAAACACCAGCTTATTCATAACACCAAGGCTAACATATTCATGCTAAAATCTAAAAAACTTTTCAGGGGGACTTTAAAGGAACACTCCACTTTTTTTGAAAATAGGCTCATTTTTCAACTCCCCTAGAGTTAAACAGTTGAATTTTACCGTTTTTGAATCCATTCAGCCGATCTCCGGGTCTGGCGGTACCACTTTTAGCATAGCTTAGCATAGCACCCATGGTACAGCAGCAAAGTTCCTTGATTATTATGCCGGAATGAGAGTATAGTTCCTAGCCATATCGGCCTAGAAAATCGCAACTTTTCATTTTCCGCCAGTCTTAGTACACGATGTAACTACAGAAGAGTCAAGTTTTAAATAGGAAAAATATTGAAACTTTTTGGTCATTTTTGAGCGAGATGCTAACGGTCTAATCAGATTCAATGAACTATGCTAAGCTATGCTAAAAGTCGTATCATCTGAATGGATTAGAAAACGGTAAAACTCAACTGTTAAATTTTAGGGGAGTTGAAAAATGAGCCTATTTTTTTTTTTTTTAAAATGGAGTGTTCCTTTAAATAAACATTTTATAAATTAAATATTTATGTAATACAAATATACATAATTTTTTTTTAAAAAGATAAAAATGAGGCATTCAATAACTGATCTTACAATAAATGTTTTATACTTTTTATACTTACAAAAAAGTTTTATACTTTTTTTACTTGTTCATATTGATAAAAAAATCTAATAATTATTTTTATTTATATTTTATATAAATAAATACAAATATTTTCTATTTTCAAAGGGGATAAAACGTAATTGGGTGTTTTACATGAACTTTTTTTCATAAGATTATGATTATTATTGTGATAGAATTGTCACATTTAAATTAAAATAATGTAAAAAAAAAAAAGAAAAGAGCTATTATTGAACTACTTAAATTATTATTTTTGTGATCATTTTAAATAAAGTCAATAATAAAACCATGAAATAATTATTGGACTACTTATTATTGTTAAAAATCCCAATTACATTTTCCCCCCTTGGGGTCTCATAGGCAGAAAGTGAAGGACACGAGTGTTTTACTGCAGTCACAGATCACAGCCATGTGATGCGCGGGGTGTGACTCAAACTTGCGTGGCCCGTGACATTAGTGAGTCTGGAAACTGACCAAAGGGGCTTCGCAACATTTTTCAGCCCTGTAAATGTATCAGACACAGCTGTGGAGAGGTAAGTGGAACTACTGCGTGACTTTTAACCCAATTTATTAAAAACACGATGCTCGTGACGCTCGCGCGCCTCGCAATAAGGTGTTAGTTGCACAACGTGTTCATGTAGAAGAGAAATTTCGCACCAAATTATTCTTGTGGTGCACAATGTCGCTGTAGTGCAGTAAAAAAGACAGAGAATCTCAACAAACACAGTGCTATCTCGTTCCTTTGGATTAAACTGACATGAAACGGCGCAAAACAGGCAGTGCGAATATTGCATATGCTTTAGTTCACGTCTACTGCTCTTGCGCGGAAAATAGATCTGTTTTGAAAGTTCATGCATCTGTTTTTCTTCGTATTAGGGCCTAGTTCCGCTCATTCATATCTTTCCAGAAGCTTTAATGAACTTAAAACAATCATATCAAACTGTAAATGTTGTGCAAGGGAAATGAGCAAGTATAAAGGAAACATTGAAATGCTCCTCTAGTTTAACGGGAACACCCACCTTCACACTGTAACTTCGATTATATTTGCAAATATAACTTACAACTCCGAATGAACACTTGCATGCGATCATGGTTCTTTTTTTATGGTAATAAGTCGCTTTTAATGTTCAGTTATTTGTATGATTGTTTTACATAGCGCTTGTTTTTTATAAGGAAAAGCTGCAGTTTGACTCCGCCCACACACACTGTTTGTTTGTATCCATTCACGTGTTTTTGGACACAAAGTAGCGTTTTTCTCCCTTTTTATTAAGATGACTCATACAAGATGACAATTACAGGCAACATGTTAAACAAAAAACACTGCATGCTAGCAATGAACAGCAATTAAATATTTATGTAATAAATATTTAATATCAAATATTTTTAAATAGATAAATAGAAATTAGGCGTTCAGTAACTGCTCTTACAGTAAAACAAAAGATTTGTATTCTTTTTTAATTGTTCATAATGATATATAAAAATATATTTATATTTTATATAAATAAATACAACTCTTTTATATTTTCAAATGCGATATTGGACATTGTTTGAACATTTTAGGTTAAAATTGATACACAGCTAATTTACAATAGACTTGTCACATCAGGTCAAGTGTTTGCAGTGTTTCATCTTAATGTCAAGATGTTAGACTATACAAATGTATTATTTAAGGTTGCATTGAATATATGCATGTGATTGATCACTTCATAAACTAACTGTACATTTTGTTGTTTTCATCGAGGCACAGAAGATCAGTGCCAAACAAGTCAAACATGTTGGTTTTTGTGACAGATAACTATGCAGTAGTAATGCGGGCTTCTTTCACCAAACCATATTATATTGTCATGCAGGTCTCTTTTTTTATCAGACTTTTGTGTGGGTTTCTGTGCATGCTCAGGGTTTTTTGGAAGTGAGATTGTGGATGTGTCGGGGGTTTTTGCTTTTGAGACAGAGTTGTTAGATCTGTAGCATTTGATCGAGCGGAAACACATGACTCAGTTGAGTTAGAGGAAGATAGACTGCTCAAACTCGCGCAGGTCACTTCCTCAAGACCACCACCAATCTTAAATCTGTTATCCTTAATCCTGACAATGAAGTATCTATCTATCTATCTATCTATCTATCTATCTATCTATCTATCTATCTATCTATCTATCTATCTATCTATCTATCTATCTATCTATCTATCTATCTATCTATCTATCTATCTATACCCTAAAAATATATCCTGTTAATTTTACTGTAAAAGAAAAAAAAAAAGAAACATCAGTTGTGGTAGCTGAAATTCACTGTAAAAAAATTATACAATGTGAATTGAATGAAAACATAACTTTATATATATATATATATATATATATATATATATATATATATATATATATATATATATATATATATATATATATATATATATATATATATATATATATATATATATATATATATATATATAGCCTATATATATATATATATATATATAGCCTATATATATTTTATGATTTGGTGATTTCGTATGAATCCATACATGTTAATTAGTTTTTTTTGTTTTTAAATGTAACTATTTCATAAGGTTCTGATTTCTTATGAATTTGTATAATGTGAATTTTACCGAAATGTGTGACTTTTTTGAAAAATTTAACTTGGAGATTTCGTATGAGTTTGTACAATTTAAATTGTATGAAAACATGATTTTTTTTAAAAACGTAGGCCTAACTATTTTTCATGAAGTGGCGATTTCGTATGAATTTATACAAATTGATATGAATTAGTCACCAATTTATCAAAACATAAATTAGTTAAAGTAAAATAAAAAAAAAGTTTAATATATTTTTTGTAGTGTATTGACTGTACAGTGTATACTAAACATTTTCTCATACAGAAGTCACAAACTAGACACTGTGTACATACTATACAGTTTTTAATATCAAATTTTAAACATAGCCATTGTGATATAATTTCTGTGTAAATAGAAGTAGGAAGAAAACGCTTGTCGGGTTTCTAAGTATTCGAAGTATTCTCGGGTTTCTAAGAAAATTGTGAATTACCTCGTCCTCTAACCCATCTGAAAATACAAACCGAAAGCACACTTAACACATGTGGTGTGTGGTGTGTGTTGCACATCCAGATGCGTGTCTTTGTTAAAATGTTCTGGTGTGTGTGTCAGAGAAGAGTGGCACTGTTGCAAATGGTAGGATAGAATTCTTCCTCTGCATTTTTCTTCACATGAATGGAAGGAAATTGGTACAGGGCCGCCGCCTCCTTCCCCTCCACAGAATCTCTCTTTCATTGTTTTTTTCTTTTCTTCTTTTTATGGGGGCAGAAAATAACTTGTTAGTTTATTTATTTGAACAAGACAGATATGTGCTGTGTAGTGTGAGATATTTCAATAGTAGCAACATGACTATACTCAGTTTACACAGTCCTTCAGTCTGTTCTGTATTAGTTTTTTGTGTCTTTTCTAACTAATTTGCACTGGTTTTCCAGTAATGGATGATGAGAAATCAAAGTCCATTGGAATTAT